>NC_092876.1:252053034-252338034 GCF_028372415.1 Notamacropus eugenii
CTACACAAATGACTTTCAAGAGATCAGATACATATGCTTCTAATCCAATATCCTCTCTCTGAGGAGATTGGAGTAGGGACCTTTAGCCCTAACATCCCTTATACCCTCCTGGCAGGAATGAAAGTGTCCCTTAGAAAAGGCTGGGAAGAGAAAGGTTAGAGCTATCTATTTTGCCTCTCCCTCCTAAGAAATGCACCCAAACCCTTATCCTTCTCCATTACCTATATACATACACACACACACACACACACACACACACACGTATATATATCAATACATAAACAGACATGTATTCATATATGTCAACATATATGTAGACCAGAACCACGATTTTACTGGTACAGGAAACTTTCATTGAGGTAATTCTAATAACAGAGATTGGCACCTGTCCTGCAATGTATAGTGTTGCAAGCAATAGCACATTGCTTGGAACAATGAAAGGTAAAGTGATTTGACCCAGCATCACACAGCCAGCACATATAAGAGGTGGAATTTGCAGCCAGGTCTTCCTGATTCCAGGGCAAGCTCACTAGCCTCTTCACTGTATCACATATACAAATACAATCAGTCAGTATACAACTATACTTGATTCAGAGTTTCAAGGGTGTATGATTTCATTGTTTTGTGTACCCCCTCAATTGACAAAAGTCACAATCCATCTGTGCTTTCATAGTCTTTGTAACTGGATTTAATGATAGGAGAAAAGAGAACAGCAGCCCTTCTTCCAATGCAGACATATTAGCCATCATCTAAGTAATCAATCAACCTTTGTAGAGATGGGACCCAGCTACTAAAGATCTGGAAAATTAATTTCTTGCCACCAAAGTCCTTGACACCTACAAATTAGTCAACATCAAAAATGAATACTATTTTCTCATAGAAATGACATTAAAGAAGATATGTTACCATCTGCTTTGTCACTGTGCCCTGAGGAACATTAGACTTTTCCATCTGACTTGCATCTGCAATCTCCTACATGTGATGTGTTGCACCAGAATGTAATTCCTGAAGGTAAAAATTTTATTGCTTTTCTATTGTATTCTCAGCACTGACCATAATGTTTTATGTATAGTAACTGAACAATAAACACTTTTTTCATTAATTTCCTTTTTTTTCCATTTCTGATAGAGCCTAAGGAAAAGGATGCAGCACTGGTAAATACACAATTCACCCAAAGTAAAAGTAAATTTTGTGGGACTAAACAAACTAAGAAAAAGGTCTAGTTTACTATCAAAAATAGTCTTGTTGTATAAAAATAGACACATTTAAAGTATTCTCTCCAATTCTAAACTTACTATTCTAATCAGATCAGGATGTTTCTACTGTTTAATGTATATAGGAGAATACTGATTAATAATTAGTGTTTGATGATAAAGGCAAGCACAATCAGACAGGCATCAAAATTTAAATTTATGTACTTCATGGTGAAATCCACAACATTTGCCTATATTGCCATGAACAATTAGAATTTAATATTCCTTGGATCAGGAACAATTCAGATTAGCCAACTTAATTCTCTAGATGAGGAGAGCTAACTTCTATGGTGATTAAAGCCATCAATCTCCTGAAAACTCTGGAAGTCACTATATAGCTCCCATCATTTGACTTCCTCAATAAAACTTTTCAGGGATCCTAAGGGAGGGGGTGGGAGAGTGGTTCTGTGCCTGAAGTTCTTGAATCCTGGACCTTCCTGCTTAAACTACCAATAAAGGTCCAGATATGTATAAGATTTTTTTTTCCTGATATGAACTCTATCAGTTGGGAACAAAGGCAAGTACAAATGGTTTTTCTGTGTAAGACTGAAAAGATAGAAGACAGTAGTAACATTTGATTTTGACTAACTTGTGTAGAATTTGAACCAATGAACTTGAGATAAGAAAAATAGCTACCTGAGCCAACTAGATGTTAAGAATAGCTAGTTTTCCATTAAAACACACACACAGGGCATTTGTTAAGAATACAATGACTACTTCTTCTCACCCATTTATTACTTTTTAGAGTATCTCTCTAGCAGTCCTATGAAAAAAACAAAAGCATGAAAAGTTCTTAATGATGAGAAGGGGAAAAAATGTGTGTGTGTGTGTGTGTGTGTGTGTGTGTGTGTGTGTGTGTGTGTGTGTAACAGCAAAGACCCCAACATACACAGGAGGTCCTGATGTACAGGTTCTTAGATCTACTTTTCTAAAAGGAAAAAAACTTTTGAGGCATCAGCACTCTACTTTAATCAAGCACATATATCCTTCATTTAGTTCAGGGGACAAAGTCAGCACCCTGAACTTCAGAGAAAATACAAACAGAGAAATAAAGACCAACAGAGAGGGCTTCCAACTGCCTGACCTTAAGCAATACACAGTTACTAAAGAGAGAAGCACCAACATCTTGATTTTCAAAGCCAGTAGGCTACCCAGAGTCTCAGCTGGCCAAACAAACACTTCCAATGAGTAAGACCCAAAACAAAACCTCACCTTAGAACATATACACACTTTTTAGAATCAGAGGGCATCACAACCCTTGAGAACTAGTGCCTCATTATAAATTAACAGAAGGTATGGGCTTTCCTACAAAACAAATCTTCCCCAATCAACCTTCCCTTAATAGGCAGGCCCACTAATAGGTGGGGAAGATCTTAAGCTCTAATTAACATAATTAACATTACAGTGTGTGTGCTGTTGCCATATTAAGGGGTCTTTACAAAGTAGTACACAAAAGAAAGCTTGAAGTACTAGAATCTTGGGGAAGTATAACTTTAGTTGGGATAAAAGATGAGAGAACTCTAGTGTCCTGTTTACCACTAATAATAGGAGACTCAGCTAAACAATGCATCAGAAAAAGAACCATTAAATTACAAATCCATTGTTGAATCAAGACAAATAATGGGTTTACTGCAGGAGTCTATGTATAATGTCACTGTTGGAATAGCCTTATGGCACTAAATATTAATAAACTAAACTGTGAATTCTTGGACTTCTTGAATCAGTCAAATAAAAAGCATTTAATATTTGCTGATCTTTTTTTAAGAAAAAATTATAGCACTTCTAGGGTACAATGGAAATTAGAATACTTAGACTTTATATTACACTTAAAGATTTTCTGAATACTTTATATGAAATCTCATTTTATTCTCACAGTAGCCCTGATTAGTAGGTGTCATTATTATTATTATTATTATTTTTCTCATTTTGCAGATGAGAAAATTAAAGCATAAAGAGGTCTAATGACTTGTCCAGGGTCACACTGCTTATAAATATCAGTCTAGATTTGAACCACTGCTGACTCTAGGCTCAGTGCTCTATCCATTGTACCATACACCTGCCTAGACTTTGAGTCAGAGCCCTTGGATTCAGATAACAGCTTTGCCTTTTATGTCCTCTGTGACCATGACAAAGCTGCTCAGCAACTCTAGGTCTCAATTTCCTTACTTGTAGAATGAAGAGAATGAATTAGATAACCTCAAAAAAAATCAAGTACTAAATCTATGATCCCTTCAATATAGTATATTTGCATGCTAATGTGTGCAAGATTGAAGGAAAATATGTTTAACAATGCTTTTTTCATCCTATCATTTAACAATAATTGTTAAAAATCTTACCCATTCTTCAAGATCTGGAAAAAATGCCACTTACTCCATGAAGTCTTCATTGATTCACCCCTTACTTATAGTTATATCCCCCACTCCACCAATAAATCCAACAAAAAGCATTTCTTAAACACTTACTATATGTTAGACATTGTGTTGAATACTGGACAAAGTCAAAATAGTTCTTAACTTCCAAGAAGCTTATTGTCTTATGTAAGAATATATGCATTCATACTATATATAAGTATTTATGTATGTATAATTGTACCTACATCTATATCTCTCTCTAGATTTAGCTATAGAGAGAAAGAGATACAGATATATAGATATAGATATAGATATATCTAAGACATATGCAAAGCACACATAAGACAGCTTTAGAGGATAAGACACTAGCAACTGGGAGGACTAGGAAGGGCCTCTTGTAGAAGGTGTTACCTGAGCTGAGTACTGAAGAAAACCAAGGAGTAATGTGTTAAAAGATATAAAAGACAATGAGGGGCCACATTGTAAAAATTTTAACCATATTCGTGTTTATGCTTTTATCATGGACTTATTATAGGCAAATGTGGGTAATATTTCTTCACAGTTTACCATCTGTGTATCTGTGTTAAATCTTAGGTTCCTTGAAGCTGGGTATTTTGCCTTATTTTATCTTTATATCTTCCTCATTGTCTGGAATACTATGGTGTACATAAAAAGTATGTAAGACATTTTCTGAATGAAGAAAAAGATTTCATGTAGGAAAAATTTCATCATAACACAAGTAGAAAACATATCACACTCTTTCAAAAGAGGGAAAGTAAATTTTAAATAAAAAAAGGAAGTGGAGAAGCATTAGAGGTAGTATGGTAAAGTGAATATTATAGATTTATAGTCAGAGAAAAAAAATTGGAATCCCATGGTAACACACCGATGTGACTTTTTGGTCATAACTAAGAGGTTACCACCTTAATCTCTCAGTTGTAGTGCCCTCATCTGTAAAATGAGGGGGCTGGATTTGTTGATCTATCCCTAAGATTGCTTCTGACTTTAAATCTATGATTCCCTTTCAGTGATCCTATACTGTCAGCATTTAACTGTCAAAACCTTTTCAATTTTTTTGAAGTAGCTGAAGAGTCTTTGAAAAGTATGTGGGCAGATTTCTTTAAAAAGCAAATTATAGCCCCAAGGTATTACCTGAGCTAATGGGCCAAGGAGGGCAAACAAAGAAACCAAACAGCTTTAGATGAAATTAAATTGAGGTCCTCTGAGGAACCAACTTTTCCCTTACCTTAAATGAAAAACAGTCATCCTTATGTTCAAAGGAAAAGGCCAGTTTGACAAAGAAATTGCCTGCAGATTACTTGGCTTCTGGGTAAAAAACTAAACTTGGAGTAGCCCTAGAAGGTGAGATACTAATGCACACACATACACAACTTGCTGATAAATAAACAAAGGACATCATGAAACATACAAAAAGTATTTAGATTTACTGTAAGAGGGCACATAATTATAAGCAAAGGTACTTTGGAATAAGATCCTCACATCAATATTAATTAAAAGGAATGTGACACTTGAGAGCAGAGCAGAACAGCTAGAAAAACCAAGAGGGAATAAGAAATGAACATTTTAGGAGTACCAGCCAGGAAGGAGCTGCCAGAATTAATGAGTTTTGCAGGGCATCTTAAAATCATTTTGCATTTGAACCTCCAGGTTGATACATTACACATGGAAAAGTAATATGAGATCCCCTCAGGTGTCTGTTTACCAAAAGACATTGCAAGGAAGCCCTATAATGTGGACCCTCAGATATCAGAAAGTACCCAAGTGTCCTTATGGAAGTTTGAGGAAAGGGGGATTTACATAAGAAGGATAGAACATGAATTTTGATTTTGAGCATTTGGCTTTGATTAATATGGAAGTGTGTAATTCAGAAATCTTACAAATTAAGTGATATTTAATCTCATTTATATTAAGGATTACAATTTAGAGTATGAAATTCCTTCCGATCATTTAACCTCAATTCTTTTACAAATGAGGAAAATGAATTCTAGAGAACTAAAAGACTTTCCCAATATCATACAAATTTTAGGAGTGAGATCCTGGATTTGATTTTAGGTCTTCTAGCTACTAATTCAGCATCCTTTTCATTGTAACACACAGAGAGAAAGAAGGCACATGGGTTACTGTTTGGGGATTTAGCCATTCATTAGATGATTCCCTTCTTTGTAAAATCCTGTTTTGAGAATCTCAAAATACTTAATAGCCACCATTTTATGGGACTATCTGAATTTTCCTGAGTGCTTTGTCCCCATAACTTTTCTGAGATGGAAAAGAAACATTAGTTTAAGTAAATTAGAAAGAGGGACCAGATGAAAGAAAAATAAGTGACTGAATAGGAGCCTTTTGGTTGGGTTTGTTTGAAAAGTCATATTACAACATGGAAATTTTGGGTAAATCAAAATTTCTTGAATATATTACTTCAGTCTTTTCTACTATTCTTTTATGAAAGTGACTGACAGCATTATATTTAAAAAAAAACTTCCTTGTGGATAAGCTATCTTTCTTGAAGGAGTTATTTGTTTAGTCTCATTTGCTGAAATATGAAAGATCTTCTTTAAGCTTTACCCTTTTTTGCCCCTAAAAGCCCAGACAAAACAGTGTTTTTACATACTGTAGTGCTTTCTTTTCTCCGTACAAAGTGATTTTAGAAGTTCAGAACAAGTGAAGGAAAAATCCAACCTTTGCCCCAAGATAGAACAATGCTTATTCATATCTGAATTAAATGTGCTTGTTAAGAGGGATCTAAAAAGATGTTACACTTTACCAAGTCCTAACTATGCCATTTTGAAGTACTGTATAAAGGCTGTCATTTTGGGGAGAAAGATAACATTTTTTAGTGACTACTTCAAGTATAAATAGTATAAAACTATGGCAAATAATTAAAATATATATAATATTAATTTGCATAGCGTATTCATTAAACATAAATAAGAAATTTATCAAATTCTTCAATTCTGATCTTCTATGATTGTCCTATAGTGTTTTATACTGCTGACTCACTTAATACACCCTCCTAACTTGAGCTACCTAACATTATATTTCCTCAGCTCCATTGGTACCACTCTGAATTGTACTATTTCCTTTCTGGATCCCTCTTCTTCCTCCTATTCTAGAAAGTAGACATTTTTCAAGGATCTGTCCTCATCTAACTTTAATCTCTCCTTCCATAACCTCATCCACTCTCAAATTCCGTTACTGTCAATAGATTGATGACTCCGAAGCCTTTATCATCAGTCCAAATCTCAGTCTGATCTCAAATTCCACATTTCCAACTATTTCCTGGACATTTTCTCAAAAACATCCTGCTTGTACATAAAATTGAATATGTATAAAAGTGTCCTCATTGTCCTTTATTCAGAGACTTCCTACTGACTCTCCTGATGTTATAAATAGTACCATAATAATACCCCTAACTCAAGTTCAAAACCTTAAAATTATCTGTCAATTCTACCTGTCCCTCACCAATGCAATGTGCCTCCTCCCCCCAAAAAAAACATTTATTAAGCACTTATCATATGGAAAAATACCGTGTTAGGCACTGGGGACACAGAAACTACATTTTAAAAATTCTTGCTTATAAAGATAATTAAATTGTTTTCATATAGAATCATTTCCCCCAGTTCTTTATAACTTGCTCTCAAACCCATTGTCTTCTCTTGTTTTGCATAGCCACTACCTGAGTACATGCAGTTACTTGTATTTAACATGTTATTCTCCTAGATGACCTCAATATTTTCTGTTATTTCCTCTCTCTCTCAATTGATTATATATGTGTGAATCTATATATGTATATTTCATCTATATATATATATACATATATGTATGTGTATATACACATATATCTGAGTTTGTGTGTATATTTTTGATGAATTATCTTCCTAATGCATAGTGGTAGTGGATACTACATTTTAGATTTAAAAAAAGAGAGAGAAAATGTAACTGCTACCATCACTACCATTCTAATTAATATTCACTAAAAATTGATTGTGGTAAGTTGATTATGATTTGACAGATTCATTAAATAAATATTTATCTGTCACTTTAAAGTAAAGCAATCTATACACATAGTAGTCATTTAATATTAATTCAAATTATGCCCAAAAATGTTTCTCATGGTTTCACATAATACTTCAACCATCTTTCATTCTGTTAGTGTGTGTGTGTGTATATATATATATATATATATATATATATATATATATATATATATATATATATATATATATATATATATGTATAGGACCTCAACTTCAATAACCTTTCCAGCTTATTAACAAACTACAATAGAATTCAAGAAATTAACAACATCTCCATAACACAATAAGGAATTAGTATAGGAATTTTTTGGAGATAACTAGCAGTAAAAACTGAACCAGAAACCCAAGATAGAAAACATAATATGAAAGATCCTTGGGGTCTGGGAAGAGCAAAGAAATGCCAAATGAATTAGAGGAGTGCTTTGGTTTTGGTCTCCAAATGTGACCTGGAGCAGATTATCACAAAGACTTGTTTGAGTCAGAAAATCTGATCTATTAAGATGAAATTTTATTATCCTCTATCATTCATTCATTCATTTGGCAAACATTGGTTTAATATATACTATATGTGAAACATTATTTGGCCAAAGGAAGATATGAATATAGTATAAATGACCCTTGTATCACAGATGCTCCTTTACAGCACAAAGGTAAACCTTGGAGACTTTACACTTCTTTGATTCATTAGACATGTCTAAATGATCTATGAACTTCAGTACCTGACTTTTTCAAGAGAAGTAACTAGCTTCCCTTACAATCCCACAAAATCACAAGGATCAAAATCTAGACAACTTTCTTTTAAAAGCTAATGGAATCAGATAAAACTCACATGGAAAGCAATAATATAAACCAAAGAATAATTGTCACCCCTTTCTAAGGCAGGGATGGGGAACTTGTGACCTTGAAGCCACATGTGGCCCTCTGGGTCCTCAAATATGGCCCTTTGACTGAATCCAAAATTCACAGGACAAATTCCCTTAATAAAATGAATTGTTGTGTAAAACTTGGACTCATTTAAAAGGCCATATCCAAGAACCTAGAAGGCTACATGTGGCCTCAAGGCCACAGGTTTCCCACACCTGCTTGAAAGGCTTGGTATGATTTACAATACTATTCAATGTATGGCTACAGTAAATGGGAGATGGGGCTGTTAGCTGAAATTTAATTCTTCCACTTAATAGTTCTGATTTCTACTGTGTTGTTTGCTGCCAGAAAACCAGTACCTGGCACCCTTGATAGTCATCAATTCATTGAGCTTACTAAAGAATTTTCCTGCCTTCCTCTTCCACCTCTACACTACAGCTGTCTTTCACTCTAAGCAAGTGCTGGTCATCTCATGTAAGTTACTGTCCTCCACAGACCATATTTCTAGTTACTCAATTCATGCTGTACTTCACTCCTTTCGATAACTCAGGATTTTACCTCCAGATGTTATTTATTATCCATTGGCTTTCTGTTGCTAGAATACTCACCATTCTCCACATTTCATCTCTCCTTCAAGAAGTAGTGCTTATGCTCCTCTAAAACTGTCTGAGACAAATCTCTGAGGGGACATTTTTTAATTTTCTATTATTCTTAAGCATTTGGAATGTGTACATATTTTCTCAGATCTCACATATTGGGATTCCAAAAGGGGATAAGGGCCACTTTGAAATAGGATGTCTATTGAAAATCCTATTTGCTGTAAGGAAGCAAGTATATGTGTTTTTTTAATACATAATTTATTTATTTTTCATTTCTTCAGATTCACTTCCATAAAAACTTGAATTCAAAATTTTCTCCTCATTTCTCTACACCTCCCACCCCAGGACAGTATGCACCCCATCCACCCTTTCCTCTAGCATATCCTCCCTTCTATTACCCACAATTCTTCGATCCCCCTTCCTGTCTATTTTCCTGTAGGGCAAAATAGATTTCTATACTCCATTGCTGGTATAGCTTAATTTCCAGTTGCATGCTAAAACAATTTTCACATTCATACTTAAAGTTTTGAATTTCATATTCTTTCCCTCCTTCCCCACTCACACTCATTGAGAAAACAAGCAATTCAATGTAGGTCATGCATGTGTAACAATGCAAAGCACTTATATAATATTTGTGTTATAAAAGACTTACTATATTTCCCTCTGTCCTATTCTGCCCTTCATTTATTCCATTCTTTCCCTTGATTTGTCTTCCCACAATAGTGTTTGCTTTGGATTATTCCTTTCCCCAATTTGCTGACCCTTCTTTTATCTTCCCTCTTGCCTTCCTGCAGGGTAAAATAGATTTCCATATCCAATTGAGTGTGTGTTATTCCCTCTTTAAGCCAAATCCCATGAGAGTAAGGCTCAATTATTTCTCTTCATCTCCCCCCTCTTCCCCTCCATTGTAGAAACTCTTCCCTCTTGTATGTGAGATGGTTTGCTACATTCTACCTCTCCCTTTCTCTTACTCCTAGTACATTCCATTCAACAGTAAATTTTATTTTTTTTAGGTATTCTCCCTTCATATTCAGCTTACCATGTGCCCTCCGTCTATATATACATATATATCTACACAAATATATGTACACATATGTACATATACATACCTCCACATATATAATATACATATACATACAAACCCATACACACCTACATATACATATATATACATATATATGTGTGTGTGTATATATATATATATATATATATATATATATATATATATACACACACACACACAGTCCCTCTAACTGCTCTAATGCTCAAAAAGGTCTCACGAGTTACAAATAACATCTTTCCATGTAGGAATGTAAAAGGTTCAACTTTAATGAGTCCCTTAAGGCTTCTCTTTCCTGTTTACCTTTTCATGTTTCTCTTGATTGTTGTAAGTGAAAGTAAAATTTTCTATTGAGCTCTGATTTTTTCAACAACAATGCTTCGAAGTCCTCTATTTTATTGAAATTCCATTTTTCCCCTGAAGTTTTATACAGTTTTTCTGGGTAGATGATTCTTGGTTTTAATCTTATCTCCTTTGACCTCTGGAATATCATATTCCAAGCCCTCTGATGCCTTAATGGAGAAGCTTCCAAATCCTGTGTTATCCTGATTGTGTTTCCAGAATACTTGAATTGTTTCTTTCTGCCTGTTTGTAATATTTTCTCCTTGACCTAAGAACTCTGAAATTTGGCTACAACATTCCTAGGAGTTACCTTTTGGTATCTCTTTCAGGAGATGATCAGGGAATTCTTTCTAATTCTTTTTTACCCTCTGGTTCCAGAATATCAGGGCATTTTTCCTTTATAATTTCTTGAATGATGATGTCTAGGCCATTTTTTTGATCATGGTTTTCAGGTAGACTAATAATTTTTAAATTATCTGTCCTGCACCTATTTTCCAGGTCAGTTGTTTTTCCAATGAGATATTTCACATTGTCTTCTATTTTTTCATTCTTTTGATTTTGTTTTATTATTTCTTGGTTTCTCATAAAGTCATTAACTTCCATCTACTCAATTCTAATTTTTAAACACCTGTTTTCTTCAGTGAGCTTTTTAACCTCCTTTTCCACTTGCCTAATTCAGCTTTTTAAAGCATCCTTCTCCTCATTGGCTTTTTGAACCTCTTTTGCATTTAGGTTAGTCTATTTTTAATTAATCTATTTTTAGTTAGTCTATTTTCTTCAGCATTTCTTTGGGTCTCCTTTAGCAAGCTGTTGACTCGCTTTTCATGATTTTCTTGCATTGACCTCATTTCTTTTCTCAATTTTTGCTCCATCTCTCTTACCTGATTTTCAAAATCCTTTTTGAGCTCTTCCATGGACTGAGAGCATTGCATATTTTTTTTTTGGAGGATTTGGAGGTAGAAGCCTTGACTTTTATGTCTTTCTCTGATGATATGCTTTGTTTTTCCTTATCTGAAAGGATAGAAGAAAACACCTTTTCGTCAAGAAAGTAAACTTCTATAGTCTTATTTTTTCCCCTCTTACGAGGAATTTCCTAGCCAGTTACTTGACTTTTGAGTCCTTTGTCAGGTGGAAGTTACACTCTAGAGACCTGTAAGTTCTCAGTTCCTCTAAGGTGGCATCATCAAGGGAGAGGAGTTTACTCTTCTCCTGGCCTGTTCTCTGGTTTGGGAGCAACCACAAGATTTTCTGCCTAGGATATGTGAGTAGGATTCCCTCTCCAGAGCCTCCATCAGCTCCACCATGACAGCACTCCTCCTTACCCCAGGACTGCCACTGAGGACTGAGACTCAGATCTGCTGCTCAATTCCCCCAGGGTCTTTAGGCAGAGGGATCCAGAAATGGATGCTGCTGCAGTGGCTGCCACTGCCCTGGGCCTGGGCCTGGGGCCAGACTCTGCTCCTTTCTCACCCAGGTGAAAGAGATTTCTTACTGACCTCTGAAGCTGACTTTGGCATTTGTAAGCTCAGAAATCTGGGAACCACAGCTGCTACCCATGATTCCATGCCCTGAATCCTGCTTTAGTCCTGTCCATGCTATGCTGAGTGACCAAGGCTGGTCTGCACTATGCTCTCAATACAGTGCAATAGAGCTTTCCTGTCAGCCTTCCAGGCTGTCTTGGGCTGGAAATCTCTTTCACTCTGCCATTTTGTGGCTTATGTTACTCTAGAATTTGTTTAGAGTCATCTTTTACAGGTATTTCATGGGTTATGGGGGAAGAACTACAGCAGGTCCATCTTTCTATTTTGCCATCTTGGCTCCACCACAAGTTGATGCCTTGAACCCCATTGAGATTTATGGTGATTCATTGCCATCTGTCTCCTTTAGTATATGGGAAATATATCTTTTACTTATATCAGCACTGCCTTCTGGGTCTCAGATTTCAGGAAAGCACCTCAGATCTTTTCACAAATTTTCTTCTAGCTCCCATTTTACCCTAGAATCTTGCATTAGTTAATAAAAATTGCTCATAGAAGAAAACAGGTAATGGGGGTACCAGCATATCTTAGTAAAGATGCCTAGAATCTGACAGATATGGGAAAATTTTAGTCTGTGAAACACAAAAATAGTTAACAAATGACTTTGCCCTCAGGGAATTTATAATCTAGAACCTACCAGTTTGTTTTCACTACAGTCATTTTAATTAAAGATTAATTGCCTGTATTTCAGTTACAGATAAAGTTCAGAGATTAAGATTGGTGCCTATATTAGAATATAAAGGAAAGAATTAAAAAAGCTGTGAAGTGTGGAGAGAATTGACCTTATTGTGGCTCTGAATGCTCAAGAGAAGGACTTGAGGCAATGAACACCTGGCAGAATACACACAAAGTAAATCAACATTCATCTTCATTTGCTTCACCATTTTATGAAGGTGTAGGCTTACATCTATCTATGTCCTTGTGTTTCAGTCAGCTTTTCACTTTCATTTTAAATTCTTAAATTAATTCTATATATTAGTAAGCACCCCAACATACATAGCGGCACCTGCTATCACAAGTTCTTTGATCTACTTTTCTAAAAGGAAAGGCAACTATTGAGGTGTTAACAGTCTCCTTTAATCAAGTACATATATTATTCACTTGTTTCAGAAAATCAACAGACAGCACTTCCAAACTGTCAGACATAAGCAATACATATATCACAAATCCACAGACAGGTTCAACTGTCTGACTATAGTTGTCACAGAGGGAAGCACCAACATCTGTGTTTTCATAGCTGGGGCCTGCTTAGTGGCCTTCCAGAGTCTCATCAGGCACATAAATCTTCCAAAAACTTAGCCCCAAAGTAGAACCTCACCCTCAGAGTATTTATAGCATTTTTACAGCCAGAGGGCATCCCAACCCTTGAGAACCAGTGCCTCATTAACAAAAGGTGTGGGCCTTCCTATGAATCTTCTCTAATCAAACTCCCCTTAATAGTCAGGCCCATTAATGGGTAGGGAAGACCTTTAATCACATTAACAGTATAAATACACATACTGTTTCTAGTTAAAGAAACTCTTGTTTCTGTACTTTACTCCTAGTAAAGACTCTTGGTTGATAAAGGCAAGATTCAATAAGAGACAGTTGATTATACTAAAACAAAAGCAGAAAATATCCTACTTTGCTTGCCCTTACAATCCACCCTTCCAGGATCCTTGGCCTTACAACCTAAATGGCCATGGATCCTGGAACAAATAGAGGCATTATAGTTCTTGATGACATTAAAACAAAAACAGCAAAAACTCCTACTTTACTTGCCGCTACATTCCATCAACTTTCATATCAAAGAATTAACAGAAAACATAAATGGACCCTGAAATTACTGATCATGTTATTAATTCATATTTTACTTTGTTGGAAAAAAGAGATAGAAAGCAATTTGTATCTAGATCTTTAGTCAGGAATATTTAGTAATGTCTAATTCTTCAAATTGCCTAAGCAGCACCAAATCCTAATAAAATCACTAGCCTTGTAATGAGGCTCAATAAACATGGCACATTCAATCTTTATATCCCAACATGCTTGGAAAAAAGTTTTTAAATACCTTTTCCAACCACAAATAACAAAACTTACCAAAGAATAGCAATTTTCACAGGTTGTAATTGCTTATGTTCTGAAAGAGTGCATTGAAATTAGCGCATTTTCTTTTGTTTTCCAGAAATATAAACCAAACTTTTAAGCTTTTTTTCCCCATGGAATTCACCCTAAAGTTGAAATGCTTACTGCTACAAATGCCTTAATCCTATTTGTCAGCTGCTTAGAAATATAAACACTAATAGAGAAGTCAAATATATTCTTGTAAGTGAAACCAAAAGTTATTGAATCATGGAATCACTTTTAAAAGGTGGGACTATTTTTTTGTTGCCTCTACTTAATATTATGAAATCAAACTGAATTATCAGACTGATACAAATCTATGTTGATGGATTTACTTAGCCCTATGAATTCACTTGGTCAGCAATACTGTACCTATAGATTATAATGTCAAGAATTCCATGTGACCAATAGATTTCTTGCTGAAATTATAAATATTCAATATCACCCTTTGAACTCCCATCTTGCCCTGGAATCACCAGTTAAGATAAATATAACTCCTTACAATTAATTCTAGAAGAGAAGGGGGAGGGACCAGTATGTCCTAATCAAGATTTCAAAAACTGGGAAAGTCATTTGAAGTTTTCAAAATGCAAATAAAATAATTAATACTTTGACATTCTACCATGTACTAATTTATTTTGAATGTAGTCATTTTAATCAAAATTCTATTTAGTGTGTTTCAAAGACATGGTCAAGAGATCAAGACTAGTATCTATGTTAAAAATGATTTTTAAAAAATGATGGGTGGGGAAAGCTTTCTCCCTATATTCAAGAAATATGACGTCTGAAATCAGCTGGTGACACACTAAATTATTTATTATCTGGAAATCAATCTCTACATTAAGGTTAGGAGATAAGCTTGGAAAAGGTCTTTATACCAGGGAGTCTGTTTCTAGCTTCAAAGCTCCTGAAAATTCCTCATTCAAGAACCTGTAGAAAATATATTTGATTAATCATAATCTAAGAAGCCTTCAGATTTACTAAATTGAATCCTATAGCAAGAAATCAAGAACTAATATAATAGTAGTCAGGAGTGAGTTGAATGACCCCAAAGAAATGACTTAGTAGAAGTGCAGCAGAATTAAAGAAGATCAGAGCTAGAGTCTTCAGAGTTTGTCTATTTCAACTAATTACTTCAATAGCAATCTCCTTTATTACCTCCACTACAAGTAGTCATCAAGCCTCTAATGGAACATCTCCACTAATTAATAACTCATTAGACTTCTCAAGGCATATGACTCCCCTGTTGAACAGTTTATTTGTTGTCCAAAAATATTCTTCATGTCATGATCAAATTTGTCTTTGCAACTTTGCCAAATTGCTCCCAGTTCTACTCTCAATAGCCAAGAAGAAGAAGTCTAAATCTTATTTCTTGGAAAATCTTTGACATACCTGTAGATAGTTATCATTTCCCTCTCTTACCTTTTCTTCCCTGTTTAACTGTCCTTAGTTAACTTAGCCATTCTTTGCTTGGCATGATTTATGAACCACTCTAGACACTGAAGTCTGGATGTACTCTAGTTCATTAAAAATCATTCCTAAAATGTTATGCTCAGGACTAAGAAAAGTATATCAAATACGGTTTCACCAGGGAGAAGTACACTTGATATGGACATTACAACATTGTACAACCTGTTGTTATATTGGTCAGTTTTTGTTTGTTTTTCAGCTACTATCACATTAATATTTGATATAAAATTTGCTAGACACTAAAATATCTGATATTTTTTCACATGAATTGGTGTCCATATACATCTTCTTCATTCCAAATGAGAGCATTTTACATTTTTCACCCAAATGTAGGAATTCACATTTATCCCCATTAATTTAAAAATATTTGTAATCAAAATTTTTCTCCCTTCCTTTTCTAGCAACCAATGAAAAAAGGAAGGAAGGAAGGAAGGAAGGAAGGAAGGAAGGAAGGAAGGAAGGAAGGAAGGAAGGAAGGAAAGAAGGAAGGAAGGAAGGAAGGAAAGAAGGAAGGAAGGAAGGAAGGAAAGAAGGAAGGAATAACCATATTATTATATCAGCACAAAAAAGCAAAAAACTCCCATTTGTCCATGTCCAAAAATATATGTTTCTCAGACTATTTCCATCATTTCTCTGTCATGAGAAGAGTATTTTTTTACATCAGTCCTCTGGAATTAATATTGGATAACTGCGCTGATGACAGTCTTAAGTCCTTCAGAAGTCATTCTTTTTTACAATATTGACGTTATAGTGTAAATTTTTTTCTTAGTTCTGTTCACTTCACTCTACATCAGTTCATACAAGTCTTCCCAGTTCTCTCTGAAATTATATCTTCATTTTTTCAAAACAAAAGCATTACTTTATATTCATATATGATAATTTGCTCAGCCATTCCCCAATTGATGAGTATACTCTTAATTTCCAGTTCTTTGACACCATAAAAAGAATGGCAAGAATATAAAACTTTCTCATGCATATTGGACCTTTACCTCTTTCTTTGATCTCCATGAAGTATATGACTAAAAGAGGTATCACTAGGTCAAAGACTATACACAGTTCAGTAATTTGGGGTGAGGCATAATTTCAAACTCCAGAATGGCTTGACCAATTCATAGTTCCACCAACAATGCATCAGTGCTATTGTTTACTGAAGCGCCTCTGACATTTGTCATTTTCTTTTATTTTTTTGCCAAACTGATGGGTATGAGGAGGAATTTCAAAATTTATAAAATAGTTGGTGATCTACCTACCAAGGCACACACAAAAATTATATGAACATAAGTACAAAAATACTCTTGACAGAAATAAAAACATATAAATAATTTGAGAATTGTTATTCCCTGTAGATCAACCCAAAGTAATATTATCTAAATTATAATGTTCTCTAAAACAAACCTATTCCATGCCATTTCAATGAAGCCACAAAAGAATTATTTTATGGAACTAGAAAACTTTTAACAAAATACATCCAGAAATTCAAAAGTTAAGAATCTCAAGGGAAATAATGCAAAATTGGGAAGAGAGCATAGCACTGTATAGCATTGTAGAGTATAGTAGTAGCTCGCAAATAATTTAATACTAGTAAAAAAAAAGAGAGAGATCAATTAATGTAACAGATTCAAAAGATATGGAAATAAATAAAATAGTATCAAATAAACCTGAAGACCTTCATTCATTTTTATCTTATATCTAACCTAACTTCAGAACTTTTTGACTGATATATTGATCCTGTCTTCCAACATTTTTGATATTCTCTCCTAGGTGTATGATATCTGCAAAATTAAAAACAGCTGGGACAGCTAGGTGTTGCAGTGGATAGAGCACCAGTGCAACAGTCAGGAGGACCTGAGTTCAAATTTCACCTAAGACACTTGACACTCACTAGCTGTGTGACCTTGGGCAAGTCACTTAACCCCAATTACCTCATTCTGGGTCACTTCCAGTCACCCTGATGAATATCTGGTCACTGGATTCAGATGACTCTGGAGGAGAAGTGAGGCTGGTGACCTGCACAGCCCTCCCTCACTCAAAACAAAGTCAAGTGCACATCATGTCATTATTTCTCTGATGGCATGGCCTTCTTCAGCAACAGAGGATGAATACACAAACATGCTCTATGACTTCATCCAAGTTCTTGGGGAAAATTTTTATTGAACAGAACACAACTTAGAAAAAATCCCTGAGTCATTTAATTGAAAACCATGCTCCAGGTTGACAACAGTTAATTACTCCTCTTTGAGAGTTTACTAGTTTGACTAGTTCATCCACTAGTCATATTATCATTTAGGCCACATCTCTTTACTTTCTATTTCTAATTAGCATTCATGTTTCCCTAAGTGTCATGGAGCTATACTTCAAGAAACTACCTAATCAACTTGCTACATAACAGTCACATTTCTGTTGAAAAGACAAAGTTTTGTTCCACTATCTAGCCTGAAATTAGTGAAAGAACTGCACAGTTTTCCAAATACAAACCATTCAATTCCCTTCTTCCCATTGAAATATGGACCTAATTTATTTTTCACCTGAAATGTCAGTTTCAGATATATGTATGGGCATTGTAGTCTGGAGGTACTCTAGGGTGTCAGTATCATTCCTAAAATATTATACCTAGAGTCAAGGAAAGTACAGAAGCTATGATTTAACCAGAACAGAAGGACTTTATATGGATACTATACCCCACAAACCAAAGTATGCATAAGATTTTTGCAATTGTTTTTATTTATTTTAATTTTATATGCAAAATGAAAAAAGGAAAATATTCTCATGTGCACCACAGAACATAGGAGAGGATTCAATATAAAACAATAAATTTCAATTTCAAGAAAACCTGTATAATAAATAGTATAAGCTACCTAGCTTTTCTTTTCTTTTGTTCTCTGCTGTGCATTTTTTGCTTTATTTCTTCCTCTCCCTCCCCCCACCCTAAAGAAGACTACAATGAAGTGCTGATATAGATAGAGAGGTAGATAGATAAATAGATAATCTATATGTGTGTGTGCATGTGCACATATACATAGACATATATACATATCTGTAAGACAGTGCTATGCTTATTTGTACGTATCTCTTTCTCTGAAGGTGGATAGCATTTTACTTCATAATTCTAAGGCTTTTGATGTTTTTCTAAATTGATCAGCTCATCATTTCCTACACCACACAATATTCCAGCCCAATTCAATCCAGTCTGAGAGATTGTTTATGAAAGTTTTTCCCAAAAAAATTTTCTACATTTCTTCTGTTCTTGACTACATTGGCTTTATTTATACATGAAAATTTTTATTTAAAATGTCTGAAATTATCCATTTTACACTTCAACAATTCTCTTATTTTATAATATAGTTTAAGGTGTAATCCTGCTGAATCTGCTTCTTTTACATCCCCCCCCCCCAGTCTTCTTTTAAATTTATGATCTTTTATTCTTCCAAATGAACTTTGTTATTGTTTTCTAACTCAATAAGATGTGTTTTTTTTTTAAATTTAATTGGGATGACATTGAACAAATAGACTAGTTAGGTAAAATTATCATTGTTTTATTATATTGGGTCTACCTATCCATGAACAATTAATATTAAATCACTTATTTAGATCTAACTTTATATAAAGTGTTTTATATTTCTTTTCATATATTTTCTGTGTCTCTTTTGGCTTGTATAGTCTCAAATATTTTATACTTTCTATGTATTTTAAATGGTTTAAAACAATATTGAGTAATATTTCTGACACAGTGTTATTTCCCTATTTTCCTTTTTTGATTAAGTCTATTTCAACTTTAATTTTGTCTGAGATCATAATTACTACAACTCTTTTTTTACATAATAATTTCTACTCCAGCCCTTTATTTTATCTGGTGTGTATGTCTCATTTTTATAACATTTCTTGAAAGCTGTATATTGTTGAATTCAATTTTATAATCTTGTATCCATTTCCATTTTGTGAGTAAATTCATTTCATTAACTTTCTAAGCTATAATCACGTGTATTTCCCTCCTTCCTGTTTTTCCTCATTATCTTTTTCATTCTATTTGCTCCATCCTTCATCACCCCTATACTTTACATCTACCCAGTACCTTGCCCTCCTATTCCCTAACTTACCCAGCCTTCTTAAGTCCCTATCTTATCCTCTCCACTAACCCTATACTCTTGCCCTCTTATTTCTTTTTGAATTTAGAAAACTTTTATACATTTTCACACACACACAGTTCAGTAATTTGAGGGGCATAATTTCTCTTATTCTCAATGAGAGTAAGTTTCCAGTACTATCTGCCATCCCTCCTACATGAATCTTTTCTTTCAATTTTTCCTTTTATGTTTCATTTGTATGAGAAAATTACTCCTTTTTATCTCTCCTTATGCAGTTTAATTTTTTTTAAGAATTACCTCATCATTCTAGCTCAGCACAAGCCTTTCTTTCAAACTACCCCAAGAATGATGACAGTCATAAGAGTACTGATGGCATTTTCACATAGAAGAAATAAACAATTTGATCTCATTGTGTCCCTTTTAATCAGTCTTTAATGTTTACTTTATATTTCTCCTAAATGTTATGTACCAAATTTTCCCTTAAGTTCTAGGGGCTTTGCTACAAAAACTTCAAAGTCTTTCAGTTTGCTAAATGTCCTTTTGTTTTTCATTCAGGAATATACTTAACTTTGCTGGGTAAATTACCCTTGGCCATAAGAGCAAGCTCTTGTAGAGTTTTTGATCTACAGCATGGCTTCTTGACTTTTTCCATTTGCAATCCCATTTCACATCTTGGCAGTGTCCATTGGCATTGTGTGTCTTGAGGGCATGCACAGTACAAAATGTGCATGCTTTATGTTAAGAACCAAGACTGCATTGAATTTGTGCAATGCAACATGGTCAATTGCTAACAGAAATGCCTCAGATTCATTATGCATTTGATTTTTAATTAATTTTTGGTCATTGAAAATGTAGAAACCTTGTATTGTTGTCAATTTTTTTGTAACCCCATATGGTGTCATGGCTCACAGTTTGACAATTGCTGCACTAAAAAGTATAGTATTCCAGGACCTATAGTGCTTTAATGTCGTAACTGCTAGGTATGTAATCCTTATTGTAGCCACATGATATTTAAATTATTTTTTCTTGGTGCCTCCAATGTTTTCTACTTAACCTTAGAGCTTTGAAACTTGGCTATGATATGCCTATAAGTTTTTCTCCTGGGATTTCTTTTAGGTCATTATCAGTGAATGTTTTCTCTTTCTGCTTGTTTTCTTGCTCTAGAACTTCAAGACAATTTTTAACAATAATTTCTTGTGATATTATATCAATGTTCTTTTTTAATCATAATTTTCAGGTAGTTCTATTATTCTTATAATATTTATCCTAGATCTTTTCTCCAGATCAGTTGTTTTTCTACTGAGATATTTCACATTCTTTTCTATTTCTCATTCTTTTGATTTTGTTTATTATTTCTTGGTATCTTAGAATATAATTAGCTTCACCTTACCCAAGTCTAATTTTTAAGAATTATATTCTTCTTGTTTTGGGTTCTCTATTTCAAGTTGACTTTCTTTTTTTAAATTTCTTGGGTTTTTTTGGATTGCTCTTTTTCCTAATCTTTCCTCAATCTCTCTTATTTGATTTTTAAAGTCCTTTTTTAAATTCTTCCAAGAACTCTTTTTGTGCTTGGGACCATTGGACATTTCTCATTGAAAAAGCAGAGCATTTTTTAGCTCCATTATCTTTGTCTGAATATGAACACAGATCTTCTCTATCACCGTAGGAACTATCTATGGTTGGATTCTTTCTCCTTTGCTCACTCAGTTATATTTTTGTTTTATTATGTTTGTACCTCATATTAATATAATCAAATTCTAGTTCCAAGTTATAGAGAATGATGCCTCAATCCTCAGGTCCTTCATACTGCTGTTTTCTGAGGTCTGTCCCAGGGTCCAACCTTGGACACTCGTCTCCACTCCTCTCCTAAGCCACCACTATGGTGCACAGTCATGCTGTTCTGCAAAAAATTCCTTTAGTGGCTGCAAACTACAGCTATTCTCTTTTCTCTGCAGCTGAAACCAAGGACTCTTCTCTCCTGCAAGGGCCCACAGTCAGCAGGATCCCCACCCCTCTTCTACTGAACTCACCAGGTATGTGCTAGCTCCTTCTCACCCGAAGCAGCAACTTGGGACCTATCTGGTCAGCATAGATATGCTTGGTGTCACTAGACATTGGAAGGTCCTTCAATTATTTCCTATTCAGAATTCAGTCCCTCACATTGTCTCCAAAATAACAGTTTCTAAGGTGGCAAGGAAGATCAGGGCATACAACAAGAAGAGGACAGCAGAGTCAAAGCTCCTACATCAAAAGCCTACAAGAGGAATATGAATTGGTCACAGGACATGGAGGAACTCACAAAGGATTTTGAAAAGGAAGAAAGAGAAGTAGAGGAAAAATTGGGAAGAAAGGAGAGTGATTCAAGAATATGAAAATTAAGCTTGCTAAAGTAGACCCCCAAAAATGCTGAAGAAAATAACACCTTAAAAAATAGACTAACCTAAAAGGCAAAAGAAGTCCAAAAAGCCAATGAGGAGAAGAATGCCTTAAAAAGCACAATTGGCCAAATGGAAAAGGAGTTCCAAAAACTCATTGAAGAAAATGATTACTTAAAAATTAGAATGAAGCAAAAGGAAACCAATTACTTTATAAGAAACCAAGAAATTACAAAGCAAAACCAAACGAATAAAAAAATAATAGACAATGTGAAATATCTCCCTGGAAAAAATCACTGACCTGGAAAAATAGATCCAGGAGACATAATTCAAAAATGATTGAACCACTTGAAAATCATGATCAAAGAAACAGCCTAGACATCATCTTTCAAGAAATTATCAAGGAAAGCTATTTTGATATTCTAGAACCAGAGGAAAAATAGAAATTGAACACTGATCACCTCTGGAAAGAGACTCCAAAGGGCAAACTCCTGGAACTATTGTAGTCAAAATCCAGAGTGTCCAGGTCTAGAAGAAAATATTGCAAGCAGAGAAAGAAACAATTGGAGGACAGTGGGAATAAAACAGAAACATCACAAAATCTAGCAGCTTCTACATTAAGGGATCAAAGGTCTTGGAATATGATATTCTGGAGGTCAGAGGAGCTAGGATTAAAACCAAGAAACATCTTCCCAGCAAAACTGAATATAATCCTTCAGGGAAAAAAATGGACACTCAATGAAATAGAAGACTTTCAAGCATTCTTGATGAAAATATCAGAACTGAATAGAAAATCTGACTTTCAAATACAAGAATCAAGAGATGCATGGAAAGGTAAACAGGAAAGAGAAATCATAAGAGACATAAAGTTAAACTGTTTACATTCCTAAGTGGAAAGATGATATTTGTAACTCATGAGACCTTTCTCAGTATTAGGGTAGTTGGAGAAAATAGATAGGCAGAAGAAAGAAAGAAAGGAAGAAAGAAAGAAAGAAAGAAAGAAAGAAAGAAAGAAAGAAAGAAAGAAAGAAAGAAAGAAAGAAAGAAAGAAAGAAAGAAAGAAAGAAAGAAAGAAAGAAAGAAAGAAAGAAAGAAAGAAGAAAGAAAGAAAGAAAGAAAGAAAGGAAGGAAGGAAGGAAGGAAGGAAGGAAGGAAGGAAGGAAGGAAGGAAGGAAGGAAGGAAGGAAGGAAGAAAGGAAGAAAGAAAGAAAGAAAGAAAGGAAGGAAGGAAGGAAGGAAGGAAGGAAGGAAGGAAGGAAGGAAGGAAGGAAGGAAGGAAGGAAGGAAGAAAGAGAAAAGGAAAGAAAGAAAGAGAAAAGGAAAGAAAAAGAAAGAACATGGTGAGCTGAATATGAAGGGCATATAAATAAAATAATAAAAATTAAAAGATTAGAGAGGAATATAAAGGGAGAAGGAGAAAGGGAAAGATAGAATAGGGTTAAGTTATTTCACACAAAAGAGGCAAGAAAAAGGTTTCACAATGGAGGGGAAGAGGGGGGAGATGAGAAGGAATGAGTGGACCTTACTCTCATTGGATTTGGCTTAAGGAAGGAATAACATACACACTCAATTGGGTATCTTATTCTACAGGAAAGTAAGGGGAAGGGATAAGAGGGTGTGGATGATAAGAGAGTTCATTGGGGAACAGGTAGTCAGAAGTAAACACTTTAGAAAAGGGAGAGTGTGAAAGGAGAAAATAGAATAATTGGGTTGGGATAGGATGGAGGATAATATAGTTAGTCTTTCACAATATGACTATTAAGGAGGTGTTTTGCATAACTATACGTGTATAACATGTTGAATTGCTTGCCTTCTCAATGGTGGTGCATGGGGAGGGAAGAAGGGAGATCATTTGTAACTCAAAACTTTTAAACCAAATGTTAAAAAATGTTTCTACATGCAACTTGGAAATAAAGTATACAGCCATGGGATATGGAAATCTATCTTGCCCTTCAAGAAAGTAAAAAGGAAGGGGATAAGCAGGGGATGATAAAAGGGAGGGGAGACTGGGGAAAGGGGTAATCAAAATGCTTGCTCTCTTGGGGTGGGGGAAAGATGTGGAGAAAATGTGGAGCTCAAAATCTTATGGAAATGAATGTTGAAAATTACAAATAAAGAAATAAATTTAAATCTTAAAAAATGTAGAATTAGTAAAATGGAAAAGGAGGAACAAAAGCTCACTGAAGAAAGTAATTCCTTAAAAATGAGAATGGAGCAAATGGAAGCTAATGACTTTACAAGAAATCAAGAAACTATCTAACAAAACCAAAAGATTGAAAAAGTAGAAGACAATGTGAAATACATCTAGGAAAAATAACTGTCATAGCAAATAGATGTATGAAAGATAATTTAAAAATTATTGGACTACCTGAAAGCCATGATCAGAAGAAAGAGCCTACATATCATCTTTCAAGAAATTATCAAAGAAAACTGCCCTCATCTTCTCAAACCAGAGGGTAAAATGGAAATTAAAAGAATCTAGCAAGCATTTCCTCAAAGAGGTCCCAAGATGAAAACTCCCTAGAACATTATAATCAAATTCTAGAGTTCCCAGACCTAGGAGAAAATATTACAAGCATTTAAAAGGAAACAATTCAAGTATTGTGGAGCCACAGTCAGGATAACACATGATTTAGTGGCTTTTACACTAAAGGACTGAAGAGCTTGGAATATGATATCCTAGAGGGCAAAGGAGCTAGGATCACAAACAGAAATCACCTACCCAGCAAAACTGAGTAAAATCCTTCAGTAGAAGAAAATTAGTATTCAGTGAGAAAGAGAAATTTCAGTCACTCTTGATTGAAAGACCAGAGCTGAATATAAAATGGGACTTTCAAATACAAACCTGAAGAGAAGAATAAAAAGGTAAACAGGAAAGGAAAATCATAAGGTACTTAATATGGTAAAGTTGTTTACATTCTTACATGGGAAGATAATATTTGCAATTCAAGAGACCTTTCTAAGCAGTAGGGTAGTTAGAATGAGTACATATACAAAGGGCACAGGGGTGAGTTGAATATGAAGGGATGATATCTAAAAAAATAAAATTAAGGGGTGAGAGAGGAATGTACTGGGAGAAAGAGAAAGGGAAAGGTATAATAGGGTAAATTATCTCACATAAAAGAGGCAAGAAAAAGTTTTTACAGTGGAGGAGAAGAGGGGGATTTGAGGGGAATTGAATGAATGTTACTCTCATGAGAACTGGCTCAAAGAAGGAATAGCATACACACTCAGTTGGGTACAGAAATCAACTTTACCTTACAGGAAAGTAAGAGGGGAATGGGATAGGAGAATGGGGTGATTACAGAAGAGAGGGAAGACTGGGGGAAGAGTTAGTTGGAAGTGAAACATTTTTGAGGAAGGACAGGATGAAAGGAGAGAGAGAATAGAATAAATGGAGGAGGGATAAGATGGAAATACAGTTAGCAAAGTAACTGTGAACAAAATTTTGAAGAAAGTTTCTCTGACAAAGACCTAATTTCTCAAACATGTAGAGAACTGAGTCAAATTTATAAAAATAAGAACCATTCACCAATTGATAAAAGATCAAACGAGGCTGTTGAAATATTAAAAGGTATTAACACTGTTCAGATGAAGTAATCAAAGCTATCTATAGCCATATGAAAAAAAACTCCACCTAACTCTTGACTGGAGAAGTGCAAATTAAAACAATTCTGAGGAACTACCTCATACCTTTTAGAATGGGTAATATGACAGAAAGGGTAAATGACAAATATTGGAGGAGATATGGGAAAAATGAGACTTCAATGAACTTCTGGTGGAGTTGTGAACTGATTCAACCATTTTAAAGAGCAATTTAGAACTATACCCAAAGGGCTATAAAACCTTACATGCCCTTTGGCCTAGTAATACCACTACTAGGTCTGTATCCCAAAAGAGAAAAACAACTACAAAAGAAAGAAAATGACTCATATATACACAAAAGTTTCTTTTACCAGCTCTTTTTTTGGGATAAAGAATTAGAAACTGAGGGAATTCCCATTAATTGGGTAACAGCTGAACAAGTTGTGGTATGTGATTATGATGGAATACTATAACAAATGATAAACAGGATGCTCTCAGAAGAACCTGGATAGATTGCATGAGCTGATGCAAAGTGAAATGCACTATGTACTTAGCAACAGCAATATGACCGTAAGATGATCAGCTGTGAATAACTTAGCTATTCTTACCAATAAACACTCCAAGACAATTCTCAAAAACTTATGATGAAAAAAATATTCCATTCCCAGAGAAAGACCTCATAGTGTCTGAATACAGATTTAATCATACTTTTTTTTTTAACTTTACTTATTTTTCTTGAGGTTTTTTGTCTGTTTCCTATTACAACATGAGTATTATGGATATGTTTTGTATGACTACACATGTATAATCTATATTGAATTGCTTGCCTTCTCAATGTGGGGAGGGGAAGAAGGGAGAGAATCTGAAACTCTAAGTTTAAAAAACAAATGCTAACAATTGTTAAAATATTTTTAATATTTTAATAAAAGATAGGGGGACTGAAAGAAGGAAGGGAAGACTGTGGGAGGTGGTGGATTAAAAAACATAATCCAACAATATGTTGTTTACAAGAAACACATTAGAAACAAGCATACACACAGGGTAAAGTCAAAAGGTTGGAGCAGAATATATTGTGCTTCATCTAATGTAAAAAATGCAGAGGCAGCAATCATAATCTCAGACAAAGCAAAAGAAGAAATAGATCTAATCAAAAGAAATAAGGAAGGAAATTATATCCTGCTAAAAGGCACATTGACATTGAAGCAATATCATTACTAAACATCTATGCACCAAATGATATAGCATCCAAATTCTCAGAGGAGAAGTTAAGGGAGTTAAAGGAAGAAATACACAATAAAACTATAGTAGAGGTTGACTTCAATCTCCCCCTTTCTGATCTCAATAAATCTAACCTCAAAATAAACAAAAAATATGTTAAGGAGGTGAACAGAACTCTGGACAAGGTAAAGATGATAGATCTCTAGAGAAAATTGAATGGGAATAAAAAGGAATATACCTTTTTCTCAGAGGTATATGGCACATGCACAAAAACTGACCATGTACTAAGGCATAAAAACTTCACAATCCAGTGGCTAAAGGCAGACCCTGTCAATGTATTCTTTTCACATCATAATACAGTAAAAATTATGTGTAATAAAAGACCATGGAAAGATAGACCAAAAATTAGTTGGAAACTAAATGATGTAAGTAGTGGAAAAACATCAGTTGCTCATCAGTAGACTGAGCTAATATAGCAAAAACCACAATTTTACCTAAAATAATTTACTTATTCATTGCCACACCAATCAAACTATCAGATAATTATTTCCTAGAGCTAGAAAAATAATATCAAAATTCATCTGGAAGAACAAAAGGTCCAGAATATCAAATGAACTAATGAAAAGGAATGCTAGAGAAGGTAACCTCGCTACCAGATCTCAAATGGTATTATAAAGCACCAATTATCAAAATCACTTGGTACTGTCTAAGGAACAGAAGGGTAAACCAGTGGAATATGTTAGGTACTCAAAACACGGTAGTCAATGAATATAGCAATCTACTGTTTGATAAACCCCCAGCTTCTGGCATAAGAACCCAGTGTTTGACAAAAATTGCTGGGAAAACTGGGTAAGAGTATGGCAGAAACTAGACACGGATCAATGCCTGACACCAAACAAAAGAAGAAAGTCCTAACGGGTACATGATGTATGCATAAAGATTGATACTATAAAAAATTAGTGGAACAAGGAATAGCGTGTTTATCAGATTTATGAAAAAGGGAAGAATTTTTGACTAAACATGAGATAGAAAGCATTATGAAGTGCAAAATGGATAATTTTGATTACATCTGAAAAGTTTTTGCACAACCAAACCCAATGCAATCAAGATTAGGAGGGAAGCAGAAAGCTGGGAAACAATTTTTGCAACTAGTGTCTGTGATAAAGGCCGTATTTATAAAATATAGAGAACCGAGTCAAACGTATGAGAATACAAGTCATTCCCCAATTGATAAATGGTCAAAATATATGAACAGGCAGTTTTCAGAGGAAGAAATTAAAGCTACTTATAGTCATATGAAAAAATGCTCTTAATCACTATTGATTAGAGAGATGCAAATCAAAACAACTCTGAGATACCACATCATATCTATCAGATTAACTAACATTACAAAACAGGAAGATGATAAATGTTGGAGAAGATATGGAACACTTGGAACACTAATTCATTTTTGGTGGAGCTGATCCAACCATTCTGGAGAGCAATTTGGAACTATGCCCAAAGGGCTACAAAAATGTGTATACTCTTTGACCCAGCAATATCCTTTCTATAACTGTATCCCCTAGAGATCAGAAAATGGGAAAGGGTCCCACATGTACAAACATATTTATAGCAGGTCTCTTTGTGCTGATAAAAAACTGGAAATCAAGGGGATGTCCATCAATTGGGGAATGGCTGAATAAATTGTGGTATATGAATGTAATGGAATACTATTGTGCTATAAGAAATGATGAACAGGATGACTTCAGAGAGGCCTGGAAAGATTTATATGAACTGATCCTAAGTGAAAGGAGCAGAACTTTGTACACATCAACAACCACAGTGTGCGAGGAATTTTTCTGGTGGACTTAGTACTTCATCACAATGCATGGACTTAAATAATTTCCAGTGGTCTCTTAAAGCAAAATGCTTTCCACATCCGAGGAAAGAACTATGGAATTCAATCACAGAATGAAGCAGACCATTTTCTTTTGTGTTACATTTTGGTTTGTTTCATGATTTCTCCCATTCATTTTAATTCTTCTATGCAACATGACTAAAATTAAAGTGTATTTAATAGAAATATATGTGTAGAACCTGTAAAAACTGTATTCTGCCTCAGGGTATGAGGAGGTAGGGAAAGGGGGGAGAGGAAGTAGAAAAACATAAGATATATGAAAGTGATAGTAGAACACTGAAAACAAATAAAATAATAAATCCAAAAAAAAGAGTAATGTAAGTATTGATACACATGAGTTGGGAGAGAATTTTTTTTTATATCAAAGGTTACATTTATGTAACAATCAATATTTTAACTGCAAAATACCTGCCACAAATTGAAAGCTTAAAAATTTTTCACAGATGCCTCCTCTGTCCATCAATGAACCCTGCTTATCTCAGGTAAGTTCCTCCCAGAACCTCTATTTTAGGAAAGTGTTCAGATACAGGTTTGTTAGTATATATTTAATAATCATCCATCTTTTTAAAAAGTGTCACATATTTGCTTTAAATTTAATCTATATTATTAACTTTTTTCTCCATCACTTTATGAAGACTATACCATCAATAAAACAACAAATCAACCTCTGATTTATAGCATTTTATGATTTCCAAAGTACAAAGATTCACATTGAAAATTTAATAATTTTCTCTCACCAGCCAGTTTGAGCTAAATCCTGTATACTCCTGAGTCTATACCAGAGAACAGATAGATAGACTGGTTTCATTATTTGAACTTTGCCACCATGTTTAAGCTACTTTTTTCCTCCATCCCAACAGTTCCTTTCCTCCTTCAGTGAGGTCCCCCAGAAACCTGCATTTTGATAAAGGGCTCATAATAGTCATCCTTTATTCTCCAGACTTCACCACCATGCCTCCCCTTCCCCCACAGTGATCTTCCTTCTGCACATCTCACTTTTGAGCTCTCTTTTATGTGTTGCCTTCTTTCATTAGAATATAAAATCCTTGAAGGCAGAGACTATCTTTCTTTTTTGCTTATAATTGAATCCCTAATAATTAATATAGTTTGTTCCTGGCACATAGTAAGAACTCAACAAATAAATGCTTGTTGACTTTTTTATTCATTTGTTAATTTATCCATATCCATACTCCCTCCCTTACTCTTGAGAGATAAGAGGTGTAATTTGTCTAGACTTGAATCAAGAAGCTGAGGGATTTCTTCCATATCTCCCAAACTATCTCCCATTCTCTATTAACCATGAAACAACATTCTCCTTTAGCTTAGTAAAATGCCTGGGGATGGTGTCACTGGGAGATTCAAAGTTCAGAAAACAGTATAAGAACCTTCCATTTTTCTGAACATCTTGGAGTCTTCCTATAATCTTACTCATGAGGCTACCCATCTATTCAGGGGGAATGCATATAAAAATTAATAAAAGCTTTCCTGATTTCACAACAGGTATTGTTCTTTGTTTAAGGTGAGCATGTTTCTCACAGTTGGGGGCTTGTTAGATGGGCTCATTTTTCACAGGGTCTGCTGCTCTCTGCAAAGCTTTTAATCTGTTCTGTACAAATTACTTAACATACACTATTGAGGTGTCCCTGTGAATACCTGAGAATATATAGTGCCCCTTGGTTCTCAAAGTAATTAACTTACATGGACATTTCATCTAATATAAATGCAAAATCAAGAATAGATCAGACATCCCTATCTGTAAAATCTGCTGGGAAGCAGCAAATGAAAAGACTTTTCTTACACGTAATCAGCTTCTAAGGCAACCTGGAGCATGCCAGAAGTAGAATATCCAGAAATTTTAGTCAGAGTCTCCCCAGGTCTTGGATTCCCTCTACAAAATACTTGCCCATAACTTCTAGAAAGAACCAGAAGTTTGAAAGAAGTGAAGGATAATGATCATTCCATAGAGAGGAGGAAATGTTGAGGAAAAGATGTTGAGCAAAGCAAAAATCCTTTCATCTGGCTTGTAATTTTATCTGGTTTGTAAAATATTTGTTTCTGAAAGATTCACAGAATTTCAACAGAAAACTCTATAATACCATCCCCAACAAACAGATATTCAACTTCCACTTGATCATAACCATGGCATGACATACTGCCAAGGATCCAAGTTTCTCTTCCGGATCTGATTCAAGGCCCCACCCTGGCACTCCTGGAATTTGATTGGGTAAACATCCTGAAATATTTCATCCTATCCTCATATGCCATGGCCACAGTCTTCTAGCCATCCTGGTCATTATACTGAATATACTTTCCAGCTTATAAATATCCTTTCTAATATGTGGTACCCAGAACTGAACATCATACTCCAGATGTGCTTTGAACAATGTAGGACACACAAGGACTCTCACATTCTTCCCTCTGGGCATAGTCTCATTTTACACCCCATTTTGCTTATTCTAAGACATTTTCCCCAAAACCTTACTTTAGCAATAGTAAAATATGATGAAAATATAAAACTTTCCTTTAGGGTTCTCAAAGATCTCAGAATATGAATAAGAACAACATACAAGTACATACAAATATGCACACCCATAATTATGCACACACAGATAAACACACACATACATACATATACCCACAGAAACACACAAGCATATTCCCGCATATATGCCTGTGATTTTTGGATGAATCTTATGATTTCATTGAGATGTCCCCAGTTAAGATATGCCTTCCAATGCGTATCAGCAACTGTTCTTTGACTTAAAGTATTATAGAGCTTAAAAGGTCAGCAATTTAAATAGCTATTCCAATACAACCTTATACAAATTATATTCATCAAATACATATAATGTAAAATAAGATGAATCAATGAACAAAACATATATTGTGACAATTTCTAATACTCTGTATGTAAATACATATGTGGTAAGAATACTGCATTCTCTGGATTGGGACAAAAGAAGAAGTCCAGATTTTAATTCCAGCAACAGCAAAAGTGACCTCTATAAACTATGTGCAATCATTTGAAAATCCTGTAGCTCAATTTCCTAACACATAAAATGTTCTTGCTCTAATATCATTCCCTTCTTTCCTTTATATCTACTAGTATTATCCTAATAGAGCTTATTCTCATATGCATATACTATCGAGTTCACTCCCATAATCAGTAATTTAATTGCTTATTTTATATAGAAAACCAACTTTATACTGACCAGTCCTGAAGGAGTAGTGGGTGGACCTTCCTGATACAAAGATAAGTGAGGTGTAGGTCCTATTCTTAAGAACTTAAAGACTAATAAGTGAGTGAAAGAAGTGTAAAATGCTCTTTACAAATTCACGTAAAAAGTAGCACTTGAGGGAGATTTTAAAGTTTCCACTTCCAAATGGTGAAGCAACTGGCAAGGGGAAATTCCATTACGAGAGGAAATTCCATATAGGATATTATGACTATATGAAAATGAAGAGAATTTGGAGAAAAGTGACAATTGCATTTTGGAATTTTTGATAGAGTGGAATCAAACAGGGCATCCACCCTAGCTTAGAGGAGAAAAGATTTCAAAGAGTAAACAAAGAGTATTGGTTGACTTCCACAAACTAAAATTCAACATAAGAAATGAACTCAGAAAACTTAGAATATATGTTTGTGTACTTATACATATCATTGTTGTTGTTGTTATTATTGTGTTTGTCCTTCATTCTGGAAGAGGCCCATATACATACAAATGCACACATATTTTCCCCAATTACATGTTAAAAGCTTTTTTGTTTATTTTAACATTTGAGTTCTTTTAGAATTTGAGTTCCAGATTCTATCCCTCCCTGAGCAGTAAGTGACCAGATGTGGGCTATGCATGTGCAGTCATGTAAAGCATTTCCATATTATTAGTAATTTTGTACAAGAAGACTCAAATAAAAGAAAAAGAATGAAAGGAAAGAAGGAAGGAAGGAAGGAGGGAAAGAGGGAAGGAAGGAAAAAAGGAAAGATGCTTCTTCCTCTGAGACAAGATATAGGAATTGTGAATTCAGATGAAGAACTGTGAACAATACTAAGTAGCAAAATTATTCCATGACAATAGACTTACAAGTATTACAATTAACCTGACTGACAAGAGTGTTCTTATATAGATAAACTGAGAGGAAGAGAAAACTTTTGAGGTCCTTTCCAGTAATAATATTATACGATTGAAAGAGTTCCTAACATTTCTCCTTAGTCTCTAGTTAAGAATCAAATAAATATATCTCCAAATAAAAGGTCTCCCTTCTATGTGACTGTGTATCATGGAGCACAGAGATCCTAACCACAAGAAGACTTTGATTTAGGGAATTCTGGTCTTAGGAGAAGTCCAGGCCTAAAACCCCTTACTTTTTGAATTTTCAAGGAGATTTCCTATGTTTATTTTCCCTAATGGATTAATTATTATTGAATGCTGTATACCTTAAAGCAAAAATACCAAAGGAAGAAGAAAATAACATTTTCTTCCTATTTGATTCAGTTCCACAATTTAAGAGCCACTATTAAGTGGATTTTTTTTTCAAGGAGGCACTTGCTTATTGGGGAGGCTTTATTTTCCTTTCAGTTCTCTTGGCTCTAATTAAAATGAAATTTTAGTTTAGCATTGGGAAGAGATTGTCTACCTGAGCTGTTAAGATTCCTGGAATCTATCTTATAAATAAATTTCTCAATTTGCAATTTCTTTAAACTGAATACATTGCATATATTTTAGCACAAATACAGACGCTCTTTAGGCAATTTAGAAAAAGACTGTCACATAGTGCACATAAATAACTAGGTTAGATGTCTCTTATTTCCTTATTTTCCAAATGCTGCAACTATATTTCCAGCATTTCAAACTTAACTATTTCTCACCAACAACATAAAGAACTATGAATTTAACTTATTTAATAAAGGCCCCAGTGATTAATTATAAATTATTATTTTAAAGACAGATAATATAGCACAGCACATAGAGAAGCAACCATAGAGTCAGAATGTCATAGATCAAGTCCCATTTCTGACACGTAACAGCTATGTGATCTTGGGCAAATCAAACATTCCCTAAAATTACAAGTTCAAGAGAAGAAAAAGATTTGCAATGGTAGAGAGATTTCCCTCACTGGAAGATCCCTTGAACCCAAGAATTAAAAGTCTGTAACCAAGGAGGAGGAGGTAGAGGTTGAAGTGAGCAGATGAGAAGAGGTGGGAAACTGGAAAGCAGAAAAGTGAAGTTTCATAGTGAAGGGAAGTTTTTGTTGTTTTTGTTCTAAACAGATCTAGAGTTCCATTTTGTCACACTACTGAATGGATATCAACAGACTGGAGATTCTCAGTAGTAAAGTCTAGGAAAGCTTTGCAAGGGCCAGGTAGGTTTCAGCTCAGGGATCTTGCCTGTCAAAATCTTTTTGGATACTGATTCTGTCATCCAGTTTATCTGTATTTAATTTCCATCTTATTAGATTCAAACCTTTGAACTGTCAAGAACTTTTTGGATCCTATGCTATCATCCAGTGTATTAGATATCCCTTCCAGCTTTGTGTCATCTGCAAATTTGATAAACGTCATCTATGCCTTTAAGTAAAAATGTTAAATGGTTTAGAATTGAACAATAAATCTTAGAGTATTCCAGTATTCTCATTCTCATTCCCTGTCTCTCTCTCTCTCTCTCTCTCTCTCTCTCTCTCTCTCTCTCTCTCTCTCTCTCTCTCTCTCTCTCTCTCTTTCTCTCTATTTCTCTCCCTCCCTCTCTACCCCTTCTTTTCTCTCTCTGTCTCTCCCTTCTCCTCCTCCCCCTCCCACTCTTTCGTTGTCTCTGTCTCTCTCCCTCTCCTCTTTCCCCTTTTCTCTTTCCCCTCCTCCTCACCCTGGCTGTTCCCTGAAGCAGATCATGCTATGTAAGAGTTTGAGACTGGTTTATTTCTTGCAACAGGCAAGGCAACACAAATTTATTGTTTACTCTCTGCCAGACGCTGTGCTAAGAGCTAGGGATACAAATACAAACAAGAAAGACAGTTCCTGCCCTCAAGGAGTTTGTATTCAATGGTGGTACAAAAAACATAATAGACAGCTGAAAAGCAGATGGGAGAGGGGGATGTTACTGTCTTAGGAGCAGGATGATGAAGTCCAAAGGATCAAAAACAGAGCTGGAAACAGAAAGAAGTATAGATGGAAAGAATTCATCATTAGTAAGAGGATACCAACATAGAGAACTAATGTTCCAGGATGACAAAACAACAGGTGATGAGGGAAATTCCAGATTGAGAAGGAAAGTAAGTAATGGTGATAAAGTCTGGGAAGAGTCAGAACCACAGCCAGGAAAAGAAGAAAGAAATGCAGTATTTGGTGATTGCTATTTTGAGATTTAATAGCATTAAGTATTATTATCACTGACTAGTATCTGAAAATTCTTCCCTGGGGCTAAACAAGAATCTGGGAAACAGGGACAGAGACAAATTCTATTTCTGTTTTTCTTTGAAGGAGAATAAGTTATTGACCATTTTCTCATAGCAGATAGGGATCCAAAGAACCATATTTCAACTGAAGGCTTTATGATTGCTGAGATGTTCCTTAATGCACTATCCATCAGCTGAATTCCCTGACTTCCTTTAAATGCCAACTAAAATCTTATCTTTTACTGTAAGTCTTTCCCAGACCCTCAATTCTCATGCCTTTCCTGGGTTAATTATTCATCATTTATCTTGTACATAGCTTGCTTTGTAGGTTTTTGCTTGCAGGCTACCTCTCATATTAGATTGTGAGCTCCTTGAGGTTAAGAACTATCTTTTGCTCTTTTTTGTACCCTCACAGTGCCCCGTACAGTGGTTAATAAATATTGAATAACTGAATACTCTTCTATTATTTGTTCATAAACTGAAGTCTGCTGTTCACTTTTGTTAAGCTATTGTTCCAAATTCTCCAATATCATTATTTCTGATCTCCATTTTGAGGTAAATACTTCTTTACTCAGGCCTGGAACTCATGGCACAAGACAATCAGAAATCTCTCCAGCAACAGCAGCTCCATAATCTGTTCTTTTGTCTGCAGTTCTTCTCTCAGTCACTGATAGTAAAACATCCAGCACTGGTTCGAGACTTCTCAGAGTCTAGTTCTCTCCAGGGAGTAAAACTATGTGAAATCCGGGAGAAAGATCTAAATAAAGAATTTGTTTTCTGGCAAGTGAATTTCTGTCCCCAAGTATGTTCATCTTTCACTTTCAAAATGTCTTTCCAAACATCCCTAGAACAGGAACAGCAAAGTCTTTTGACCTATTGAGATTGAATATCAAAAATTCTCTGAAGGTATTCAGAAAAGGGGCAATGTTCAAAACTAATCAACTTATCCAAAATTCATCCTGTCCACATACATCTGTGCCTCTGTCTTCATGGTAAAAATCAGTTCTATCAATGTAAGTAGCAAGTTGCATGAACAAAACCCACCTATTCCATTTTTTACAAGATTATTTGCTGTATTGTCATTTTTGAATTTTGACCTACTAGTGAGAATACCCTTGGCTACTTAGCTTACAATCTCTTCACCACCATTTTGTCCTTTTTCCCTTGGGAATGGATCCCACATGCTATGGTTTTTAAAATCTACAAATGAAAACTGAATGGACATAGAACAACATCAACATACTCTCAAGCCAGACCATATTCTATCCAACCACCATTAAATTCAGCAAGGATTTTTATAAAGGAAACAACTAATCATGAAACTTGATAACTACAGATGGAGCCAAATGACTAGTGGGACTATTTGGGAGCAGAGAGGAACACAGATGTGAGGAGGCAGCTTCTGACACAGGAAGACCCAGGCACTGCCAGGACTGGAAGCAAACATTTTGGCCATCTAAGCATTCACCAAATCATTGATATCCATTTTTTGGTAGTTGCAAAAGGTTTTGAGCTGCCATCTAGAAACAGCTTGAGCACATTTTTCACCTAAATGTGCTGTTGTCATAAGAACAGAGCTACAGTTCCTTTCCCTGAGACCTTCATATACAGTAAAAAATAAAGATAAATACTATTGTAGAAATGGGGAAACAGCACTAGAAATGTACATTTTTCCCAATTCTTTTTTGTCTCTATTGTTAACTGTTACCCCTCCCTGATCTGCAATTTCCTTGTCAGGGGGAACCCCCAGTGAGAAGAGTCACTATCCCAGGGCAGATCAACATTGCATAATACTTTTAAAAAGTAATATTTTCCCCAATTAAATGTTAAAACAATTTATTGACATTTTTTTAAAGTATGAGTTCCAAACACTATCCCTCCCTTCCTTCCTCCTCTCCCTTCATTCTAAGATGGTAAGCAATCTGATATAGGTTATACTTGTGCAATCATATAAAACATTTCCTATTACTCCTTTTGTATAAGAAGACTCCAACAAAAAAGAAACAAAGAAAGAAAAATATTATGCTTCAGTCTGTATTAAAAGAATATTAGTTATTTCTCTAGAGGTGGACAGCATACTTCATCATCAGTCCTCTGCTATTGTCTTGGATGATTGTATTGCTAAGAATAGCTCATTCGCAGTTCCTTTTTCAGTGTTGATGTTACTGTGTACAACATTCTCCTAGTTCTTCTGACTTTACTTTGGCTCAATCCATGTAAGTCTTTCCAGGAATTTCTAAAATCAACCTGCTTGTCATTTCATAAAGCACAATAATATTTCATCACAATCATATACTACAGCTTGCTCAGCCACTCCTCAACTGATGGGCATTGCCTCAATTTCCAATTCTTAGCCACCACAAAAAAGCTGCTATAAATATTTTTATACAAATGAGTCCTTTCTTTCCTTTTTTTATCTTTTTGGGATGCAGAACTAGTAACAATATTGCTGGATCAAAGGTTATGCACAGATTTATAGTCCTTTGGGCATAGTTCCAAATTGCTCTCCAGAATGGTTAAGTCAATTCACAACTCTACTAATAATGCATTAATGTCCCAATTTTCCCACCTCCCTTCCAATATTTAATGTTTCCCTTTTTTGTCATGTAAACCAATGTATAATATAGCCAATGTATAATATAGTCTTAAAGAGATATCATGGACCCAGAATTATTCAATCAGCATGTGTCAGAGTTAAGACTTGAACTCATGCCTTCTTGACTCCAAGGACAGATATCTACCAACCCTGCCATACTATCTCCATGTTAACTGGAGAGTAGACTAGGACACTTAGGGAGCTAACACAAATAAAAATATAAGACCATTAATCCTTCCTCAGTCGATAAGTGGTCAAAATAAATGAAAGAGTTATCAAAAGAAGAATAGAAAACTATTAGCAACCACTTCAAATATTGTTCTAAGTTACTAGTAATAAATGATTCTTAGAGATTCTGAGGCTTTTCCTCATAACCAACAAACTGGAAAAAATTAAAAAGATCAGCGATAATCAATCATGAAGGTGTTGTGGGAAAACAGGTACACTAAAACACAGCTAGTGGAACTGTGAATTGGCTCAGCCATTCCTGAAAGTCACTTAAAAATAGATTAAAATAAAGTTTCTTAAATGACCAGAGATTACAATGCTAAACATATACTCCAAGGAAAGTCAAAGTAATATACTCTACAACAATTATGGTAGCAGTTTTTTTTTAATGCTGAGGGTAGCAAAGAATTGGAAATAAAGTAGATATCCATCATTTAGGGAATGGTTAATGAAAAGTGGCAATGAATAATGGAACGATGAAATGATAATTGTAAAGAATATTGCTGTTCTTTGCCCTTTGTTTTTGAAGAGAAACAATGACACCACAGGATAATGTCTTGACTTGTGCATAAATTGAAGTTAAGTGATTCAAAGCCGCACAAAGTTGTGAGCCTTATATCCTCTTTTAGAGACAAAAGTTTAGACAAAAATGATGGCCCGGGATCAAAAGAAGTACAGTAAGATATAGAAACATATGCAAAGTAAAGTAATCAGAACCATGAAAACAATACATGCAATTGCTATATCATTGCAAGTGGAAAGTACAATGTTACTTACTCTAATTGTGAAAATTAAATTCCCAATAGTTACAATATGTAAGATTGTCTCTAAAGAAGAAAGTGAAAAATGCAACTCCCTCTTTTTTTTTCCTTTTTAGCAGAAGTAGGGAGCTATAGGTGGAATACTGCATATATTGTGAGATTTGGTTGCCCTTTTTAACCTTATCTTGGTCTACAGTGTGAATTGTTGGTCTAAGCCTAGTTTCTGCCAAACTGCTTGTAATTTTCTCAGTACTTTTTGTCAAATGGCAAGTCCTTGTCCCCAAAACTTCACTCTGGGTTTATGAAATCCTAGATTACTATGATCATGTATTACTGTGTACACGGGACCTAATATATTCTACTGATCTACTACTTTCACCAGATTTTTTGATGATTATTTTGATGATAAATATGCAAAATTATGAAAACAAGGGTCATTCTTCAATTGGTACTACATTACCACAATGCCCATGATGAAATATATGGATAATGAAATGTTTCAGTCATGCTTTTGAATCCATTCCCCAGGACCTCTCTAGGTTACTTTAGTATACAATGGTCATGCAGGGGAGAATAGTACAATTCTAGCATCTATGCCACCACATTCAAGAATTCTGATTCTTTCTACAATTAAGATTTGATCAAACTTTTTTTCCTCAAGACTTTGCCACAGTAAAAACTTTGTGTAAGTTTGTTGTTGGAGAACTTCACAGCATCTCTCCAGACAAGGATGTCCAAGGAGCATCTCCATCTTCTCTGTGGCTGCTGGTTTGATCCAAACACACATACTGGGTGGTCTAAGAATCATCAAGTTCTCTGGCTTTGGTAGGAAAAAATTGTTATGAACAGATTATGAGTATCACAAAAGGAAGCATATTTCATTGCATTTATCTGTCTTCTATATGCACCCCAGAGCCTTTTCACAGGGGCCCATACCATATCTGGTTGGAATGAAGGGTCAGTGTCTTGATGGCATTAATTTGCTCTGGGTTTTTTTTTGAGGTAGAGTCTATATTGAACAGTATACCAAATCAGAATTATTCCTTCTATTTTTCATAATGACTACAGAAATATGAGCAGTAGGCAATATTGAATATTGAGCAAAATTTATGACTTATAGGGTTATGTTATTTTCTCCAGTCATAGGATAAGATGGTCAGAAAGACTTTCAAACACCATCAAGGTCAATCCCTGTTGAATGTTATCATCCACAGGACACCACCAACCTCCATTTAAAAACCTCTACAAATTGAGTAGAGTCAATATGGTGGAGAAAAGCCAAGAAGTTGCCTGAGCCCTCCACCATTTCCCTCAGAAATAATGTGAAATCAAGCCACTAAAAGAATCCTGGAGCAACAGAATCCACAAAAAGTTGGATTGCAACTTTCCAGCACAAGATAACTTAGAATTTCAGAAAAGGCCTGTCTCACTTAGGTAAAAGGGGAGCAGATCCCAGTAAGGCAGTATCTGGGTAATCCATCAGGAAGCTCTTAGCCACAACATAGATCAGCAACCAAAGCCCCATAGTCCTGTCTCAGCAGATCAGGTCTCAGCTGTGAGACCTTCAGCTCCAGTACAGCTGGCAAACTGACAGCTCAGGAATGCAGGGCACAACAATCATTACTAAACCAGGCCACCCTAGTTCTCTGGGTAATCTGCCAGCCCCAGAGACTCGGGAATAGAAAGCCAGAGACCAAACCCCTGGATCCCAGTACAAGAAATTTGGGACAGTGCCCCAGTACCTGAGGAGCAAGTTCAACTTTTTAAAATGAGCAAAAAACCCAAAAAAGAACCCTGGCCACACAATACTACTATGGTGACAGGGTATATCAAAACACAAATTCAGAAGAGAACAAGAATATCAAAATGCTTATATGCAAAGTTTAAAAGGGGAACGTTAATTGGTCTCAAGTCCAAAAAGTCCTCTTGAAAGAGCTCAAAAAGGTAAAACATAAGATAGGTAGAACAAAAAAATGGGAAAAGAAATGAGAGTTCTGCAAGAGAATTAACAAAAAAAGAGTCAACAACTTAGAAAGGGAATCACAAAAACTAGCTGAAGAAGGTGAGTTCTTAAAAAAATAGAACTGGTCAAATCAAGGGAAAAGCCACCAAAAAAAACTCAACTCCTTTAAAAGTAGAATTGGCCAAATGGAAAGGAGGTAAAAAATTATCTAAAGAAAATAATTCCTTAAAAATCAAAATTGGGAGAGTGGAAGCTAATGACTCTAGGAAATATCAATAATTAGTCAAACAAAATCAAATGAATGAAAAAAGAAGAAAACGTAAAATATCTCATTGGAAAAATAACTGACCTGGAAAAGAAGTCCAAAAGAAATAATTTAAGAATTATTGGACTACCTGAAGTCATGATTTAAAAAAAGTCAGGACAGCATCTCTCAAGAAACTATCAAGGTGGGTGGAGGCAAGATGGCAGAATGAGAGCAATGACTCACCTAAACTCTTAGACAAACTCCTTCAGATACCTCTAAAAAGAAAATCTGATCAAACTTTGGAGGTGCAAAATCCAATAGGAGACAGGCTGTGGCAGATTTACAGCCCAGGACAGACTGGAAGGTCAATGGGAAGGATCTGATCCACGGAGGTGAGACCACAGTGCATAGCACAGCACACCCAGCGCAGCAGAGTGGGAAGGTCCCAGGGAGACCTGAGACAGCAGCAGGCTGAACCAGTGGAGAGGCAGCCCAGGGTGAGAGACCAACAGAGCCAAGCGAGTGACAGCTGCTGAGCCCCAGAAATCAGCCACAGCAGCTCCTGAGACTTTCAGCCTGCAGACAAAATATCTGGAAGTCACCTACTTGAACTTTTGAGAGCCAGGATGGCAGAGTGATCAGTAAATACTCTCTCTTTCCCCCTTGATGACCTTGAAAATACCATAAAATATTTTCCCAGAAAAATCCTGGATCACAGGAAACAGCAGAGGGGGCAAATAGTCTCATAACACCTGAGGCTAGGAAAATACCTAAGTGGGATTCCACCTACTGTGGCAGAGGAGAACCTTAAGGGGAGGGGCCAAAGGGCAATGGAAACTTGCACTAGGACCCAGATGGGCCTCAGTGCTAGGAAAGGAGCCCCAGGAGGGGTGGAAACTCCCACTAGGATCTAGGCACGCCTCAGCACTCCAGCAGAAATGGGAAGACAATAAGACAGCAGGAGTCACCATCCCCTGAGCTTGTCTTGGCCTCAGTTCAGCTGAGGAGATCTCCTGTGACCAGAACACCCCTCCCCCACACTTAACAAGCTAACCCCAGGGTTGATCTGGGGAAACACAAAACAAAAAGATAAAAAGACACTTGCTCTTAGCTTTTTCACACAGATCAGCTCAACATCAAGTTCTGCAGCTTCTAACTGAAAGAACCAGAAGCCAAAACACACAATCACCATCATGAACAAGAAAAAGCAAAACAAGTGTGATAAAACCATAGACTCTTTCTATTGGGACAAGGACCAAAACACAAATACCAAAGAGGTAAGTAGTGAGACTGTATTTCCATCTAAAACTTCAGAAGGGACTATGAACTGCTTGCACACACAAACAGCTCTCCTGGAACAACTGAAGAAAGAAACAGAATAAAAACTGGCCAGTGGTATTGAAAGTATGAAAAAAAGAATCCACTGATGAGAATATCTCTTTAAAAAGAAAAATTAAACAAATGGAAAAGGAAGTACAAAAATTAATGGGAGAAAATAACTCCTTAAAAGGAACAATTGGACAGATGGAAAAGGAGATGCAAAAGCTAACTGAAGAAAACAATTTGATGAAAATTAGAATTGGGCAAGTAGAAACTAATGACTCTATGAGATAGCAAGAATCAGTCAAACAAAATCTAAAGAATGAAAAAATAGAAAAAACTGCAAAATATCTAATTGTTAAAACAACTGACCTAGAACTGACCTAGAAAATAGATCCAGGAGACAAAATTTAAGAATTATTGGCCTACCAGAAAGCCACAATGAAAAAAAGAGTCTGGACAATATCTTCCACGAAATCATCAAGGAAAATTGCCCAGAAGTGCTAGGACAAAATAGTCATTGAAGGAATCCACTGTTCATCTCCCGAAAGGGATCCCAAACTGAAAACCTCAAGAAATATTGTTGCCAAATTCCAGAACTATCAAGTGAAGGAGAAAGTACTACAAGAAGCTAGAAAGAAACCATTCAAATATCGAGGAGCTACAGTCAGGATCACACAGGACCTTGCAGCTTCTCCATTAAAAGATTCAAAGAATTGGAATCTGATTACTGTAAGGCAAAGGAGCTGGGACTACAACCAAGGATCAATACCCAACAAAGTTCAGCATAACATTTCAGGGAAGGAGATGGTCATTCAATGAAGTAAAGGATTTCCAGAACTTCCTGACAAAAATGCCAGAACTTAATAGTAAATTCAATCTTCAAATTCAGGTCTCAAGAGAGACATAAAAAGGCAAACAGTGGGGAAAAAAAACAACTTGTTACTCAATATGGGCAAACTGTTTACCTCCCTACAAGGGATGATGATATCTGTTAATCTTGAGAATTGTACATCTATTATAAAATATAAAAGGGATGTACATAGAAGGAACAGGTATAAAGTAAATGATATCATGTTAAAAATATGATTTAAGCATGTGAAAGGATTGTAACAGGAGGTGTGAAAAGGAGGAAGCAGAAAATGGTAAATTACATCACAGGAAGAAGTACAAAATTATAATAGAGGCAAAGAGGGGAGGGAGATGAGCACCATTTGAGAGGTACTCTCATCTGATTTGGTTAAAGGAAGAAGTAATAATCTTAAGTATATATTTCTAACTAGCTCTATAGGCAGTAGGAGGGGAAGGGGGAAGAAAGGGGAGTGGAAGCTAAAAGGGAGGGAAGAAGCAGTAAGGGTAAAGCAGAGTAAAAGGAAGGGGAGCTAAAAGAAGGGAGGAAAAGCTGAAGGAGGTGGTGGTGAAAAGTGCAAACTATTGAGGAGGGGAAAGGAGGTGGGAGAGCAAAAAGCACAAAGAGTGTGAAAGAGGATGGAGAGAAATAAACAGATTGTAATCATAACTGTGCATGTGAATGGAATGAACTCTCCCTTAAAATGGAGACAGATAGCAGAATGGATTAAAAGCCATAATCCAACAATATGTTGTTTACAAGAAACACATCTGAAATGAGGGGATACACACAGGGTAAAGGTCAAAGACTGGAGCAGAATATATTGTGTATAAGCTGATGTAAGAAAAGCAGGAGTAGCAATCCTAATATCAGACAAAGCAAAAGCAGAAATAGATCTATTCAAAAGAGATAAGGAAGGAAATTACATTCTGCTAAAAAGCACCATAGACAATGAAGCAATATCATTACTAAACATATAAGCTCCAAGTGGCATAGCATCAAAATTCTTAGAGGAGAGGTTGGGGGAGTTGAAGGAAGAAATTGACAGCAAAACTATATTAGTGGGAGACCTCAACCTCCCCCTCTCTGAACTTGGTAAATCCAACCTCAAAATAAACAAGAAAGAGGTTAAGGAGGGGGCAATAAAACTCTGGATAAGGTAGACATGATAGATCTCTGGAGAAAATTGAATGGGAATAGGAAAGAATATACTTTTTTTCTCAGCAGTATATGGCACATATACAAAAACTGGCCATGTACTGGGACATAAAAAATTCACAATTCCGTGCAGAAAGGCAGAGATAGTCAATGCATCCTTCTCAGATCAGAATGCAATAAAAATTATATGTAATAAAAAGCCATGGAAAGACAAACCAAAAATCAGTTGGAAACTAAATAATCTAATCCTGAAGAAGGAGTGAGTTAAAGAAGAAATCATAGAAACAATCAACAACTTCATTCAAGAGAATGACAATAATGAGACAACCTATCAAATCTTATGGGATATTGTAAAAGCAGTTCTTAGGGGAAGTTTTATGTCTTTGAATGCCTACATAAATGAAACAGAGAAAGAGGAGATCAATGACTTGGTCATGCATCTGAAAAAGCTAGAAAAAAAACAAATTGAAAATTTTCAAGTAAATGCCAAATTAGAAATACTGAAAACCAAAGGAGAGATTAATAAAACTGAAATTAAGAAAACTATTGAATTAATAAATAAAACCAATAGTTGGTTTTATGAAAAAACTAATAAAATTGATAAACCTTTGGTCAATTTGATTTAAAAAAAGAAAGGAGAAAATCAAATTACTAATGTCAAAAATGAAAGGGGTGAACTCACCTCCAATGAAGAGGAAATTAAAACAATAATTAGAAATTACTTTGCCCAGCTTTATGCCCACAAATACAATAATCTAAATGAGATGAATGAGTATTTTAAAAAATACAAACTGCCCAGATTAACAGAAGAGGAAGTTGAATACTTAAACAATCCCATCTCAGCAAAAGAAATTGAACAAGCCATCAATGAACTCCCTATGAAAAACTCTCCAGGGCCAGATGGATTTACAAGTGAATTCTATCAAACATTTAAATTACAGTTAATTACAATACTATATAAACTATTTTTGAAAATTGGGGAAGAAGGAGTCCACCCAAATACTTACTATGACACAGATATGGTTTTGCTACCTAAATCAGGAAGAGACAAAACAGGAAAGGAAAATTATAGACCAATTTCTCTAATGAATATAGATGCAAAAATTTTAAATAAGACTTTAGCAAAACGAATACAGCATCTTATCATGAAAATAATACATTATGGTCAGGTAAGATTCATACCAGGAATTCAGGGCTGGTTCAATATTAGGAAAATTATTATCATTATAGATCATATCAACAGCAAAACTAAAAAAACACATGATTATCTCAATAGATGCAGAAAAAACTTTCGACAAAATACCACATCCATTCCTATTAAAAACCCTGGAGAGCATAGGAATAAAGAGAACTTTCCATAAAATAATAAGCAATAGCAACCTAAAAGCTTCAGCAAGCATTATATGCAATGGAGATAAGCTAGATGCATTTCCAGTAAGATCAGGGGTGAAACAAGGATGTCCATTCTCACCACTATTATTCAATATGGTACTAGAAATGTTAGCTGCAGCAATTAGACAAGATAAAGAAACTGAAGGAATAAGAATATGCAAAGAAGAAACTAAGTTAACACTCTTTGCAGATTATATGATGATATACTTAGAGAATCCCAGAGATTCAAATGAAAAACCACTTGAAATATTAAATAACTTTGGGAAAGTTGCAGGTTACAAAATAAACACACACAAATCTTCTGCATTCCAATATATTAATAACAAAGTTCAACAGCAAGAGATAGAAAGAGAAATCCCATTTCATGCTAGGATAGACACTATAAAATATTTGGGAGTTTACCTGCCAAAACAAACCCAGGGACTATATGAACACAATTACAAGACACTTTTTGCACAAATAAAGTCAGATCTAAGTAAGTGGAAAAACATCAGTTGCTCATGGGTAGGCTGAGCCAATATAATAAAAATGACAATTCTACCTAAATTAATTTACTTATTTAGTACCATACCAATTAAATCATTAGATAATTATTTTCTAGAGCTGGATAAAATAATATCAAAATTCATCTGGAAGAACAAAAGTTCCAGAATATCAAAGGCACTAATGAAAAGAAATGCTTGGGAAGGTGGCCTAGCACTACCAGATCTCAAATTATGTTATAAATCAGCAATTATCAAAATCACTTGGTACTGGCTATGAAACAGAAGGGTGGACAAGTGGAATATGCTAGGTACTCAAGACACAGTAGGCAAGGAATATAGCAATCTCATGTTTGATAAAACCAAGGACCCCAGTTTCTGGAATAAGAACTAACTGTTCAACAAAAATTGCTGGGAAAACTGGATAACAGTGTGGTGGAAACTACGCATAGACCCATGCCTGACACCATACAAATGAGTATACGATCTAGGTATCAAGATTGATACCATGGACAAACTGAAGGAGCAAGGAATAGTATATTTATCAGATTTATGGAGAAGGGAAGAATTTTTTACTAAAGAAGAGATAGAAAGCATTATGAAGTGCAAGATGGATAATTTTGATTACATTAAACTGAAAAGTTTTTGCACAACCAAACCTAATGCCACCAAAATTCAGAGGGATGTAGTATATTGGGAAAGAATTTTTACAGCTAATCTCGGGGATAAAGGCTTCATTTCTAGAATATATAAAGAACTAAGTCAAGTGTACAATACAAGTCATTCCCCAGTTGATAAATGGTCAAAGGATATGAACAGGCAATTTTTAGAGGAAGAAATTAAAGATATCCATAATTATATGAAAAAATGCTCTAAATCACTATTGATTAGAGAGATGCAAATCAGAGCAGCTCTGAGGTACCACATCATACCTATTAGATTGGCAAATATGAAAGAACAGGAAAATGATAAATGTTGGAGAAGATGTGGGAGAGCTGGAACACTAATTCATTGTTGATTGAGCTGTGAGCTCATCCAACCATTCTGGAGAATGGTTTGGAACTATGCCCAAAAGGCTACAAAAATGTGCATACCTTTTGACCCAGTAATAGTGTTTCTAGGACTGTATACTCAAGAGACCATAAAAATGGGAAAAGGTCTCACATGCACAAAACTATTTCTAGCAGCACTCTTTGTAGTGGCCAAAAACTGGAAATCAAGGGGATGTCCGTCAGTTGGGGAATGGCTGAATAAATTATGGTATATGAATGTAATGGAACACTATTGCACCATAAGAAATGATGAACAAGACAACTTCAGAGAGGCCTGGAAAGACTTACATGATCTGATTCTGAGCAAAAGGAGCAGAACCAGGAGAACTTTGTGCACAGCAATGACTACAGTGTGTGAGAGTTTTTTCTGGTAGGTTTGGATCTTCATAGAAATGCAAGGATATAAAAAAAAAATTCTCAATGGTTTTCTAAGGCAAAACTCCTTCCACATTCAGAGAAAAAACTATGGAATTCAATCACAGAATGTAGCAGATCAGTGTGTGTGTGTGTGTGTGTGTGTGTGTGTGTGTGTGTGTATTATGCTTTGGTTTGTTATATGATTTCTCCCATTTATTTTAGTTCTTCTACACAGTATGACTATAATGAAAATGTATTCAATAGGAATGTATGTGTAGATCCTATATAGAATTGCATGCCATCTTAGGGAGGGAGAGGGGTGGTAGAAGGTAGGTAAGTGGAAAAAAAATCTAAGTTTTCTGGTAGTGATTGTAGAACATTAAAAATAAATAAATGAGGAAAATAATCTAAAAAAGTATAACAAAGAAATTATCAGGGAAAATACCCTGATATCCTAGAACCAGAGGGCAAAATAATCATTGAAAGTATCTATCAGTCACCTCCTGAGAGAGATCCCAAAATGAAAACTTCAAGAAATATTGTAACTGAATTCCAGAACTATCAGGTCAAGGTAAAAATACTGCATGAAGCCAGAAGCAATTCAGATATCAAGGAGCCACAACCAGAATTCCACAGGACTTAGCAGCTTTTACATTTGAGTGGAGGGCTTAAAATAGGATATTCCACAAGGCAAAGGAGCTTAGATTACAACCAAAAATAAACTACCTAGCAAAATTGAGCACAATATTTCAGGAGAAAAGATGGATATTCAATAAAATAGTGAACTTTCAAACTTTCCTGATGAAAAGATGAGACCTAAACAGACAATTTGATCTTCAAATACAAGACTTGAGAAGGCTGAAAAGGTAACCAGGACAGGGGAAAATATCATGTTATTCCATAAGATTAAACTGTTTACAATCCTATATGGGAAGATGATACTTGTCACTCTTAATAACTGCCTCTACTAGGATAGTTAGAAGGAGCATCCTTAGAAAGCAGGTATGAGTCAAAGTCATTGACTTTGATGTGATTACAAAAAAAATAATAATAATTAAGGGGAGAAAAAAGAATTATACCTGGAAAGAAGAAAGGGGGAGGCAGTATGGGTTAGATTATATCACATGAAGAAGAATGAAAGACATGCCACAGTAAAAGGAAAAAGGGGAGGGCTAAGCATGATTTGAACCTTACTGTCATTGAATTTGGTTTAAAGAAGGAATAAAAGACAAATTTAATTGGGGGAATGAGGATAGAAAGGAATATATCTTTTTCTTAATGGTACATAGCACCTAAAAAAAATGAACATGTATTAGAGCACAAAAGGCTCACATTCAAATGCAGAAAAACAGAAATATTAAATGCTTCCATTTCAGATCCTGATGCAATGAAAATTACATGTAATAAGGGGCCATGGTAAAACAACAAATCATAGAAACAATAACTTCATGAGAGAATGACACTAATGAGACATCTCAAAATTCATGGGATGTAGTGAAAGCAATACTTTGGGGAAATTTTATATCTCTTAATGTTTCCATAAATAAAACAGAGAAAGAGGGGGTCAATGAATTGAAGGTAACATTTTAAAAGTTAAAAAAGAACAAACTAAAAATATTCAATTAAACATCAAATTAGAAATTAGGAAAATCAAAAGCAAGATTAATAAAACAGTAAGAAAACTATTGAAACAATAAATAAAACTAAGAGCTGGATTTATGGGAAAAGAATAAAATAGATAATTTTTGGTGAATTTGAACAAAAAGAAGAAATATAAAGCAAATCACCAGTATCAAAAATAAAACCAGTGAATTCACCACCATTGAGGAAGACATCAAAACAATAGTTAGGAGCTATTTTTCCCAGCTGTATACCAATAAATCTGAGAATCTAAGTGAAATGTATGAATATTTATGGCAATATAAATTGCCCAGATTAACAGAAGAGGAAATAAGATACTTTAATAACCTCATATTAGAAAAAGAATTTGAACAAGCCATCTATGAATTACAATCAATTCTAAAATTATATAAAATATTTGAAAAAATAGGAGAAGACGGAATCTTACCAAATTCCTTTATCAGACAAATATGGTGCAGAAACCTAAACCAGGAAGAGTCAAAAAAAGAAAGGAAATTGTAGATCAATTTCCCTAATGGATATTGATGCAAAAATTAAATGTGTATGTATATGCTTATATATATCTATATCTATATCTATTCACATATATAATGTATACATATATTAGCAAAGAGATTATAGCAATTTATTATCATAATAATAATGGTTCATACCAGGAATTCAAAACTGGTTCAATATTAGGAAAATTATTAGCATAATGAACTATATCAATAACAAAACCAACAGAAATCTTACCACTATCTCAACAGATTCAGAAAAATCTTTTGACAAAATACAGCACCCATTCCTATTAAAAACACTAGTAAGCATAGGAATAAATGGAGCTTTCCTTAAAATGCTAAGTAGTATCTTTCCAAAATCATCAACAAACATTGATACTAAAGGTAAGCTAGAAGCCTCTCTGAGAAGATCAGGGTTGAAACAAGGATGCTCATTATCACTACTATTATTCAATATTGTACTAGAAATGTTAACTATAGAAATAAGAGAAGAAAAAGAAATGGAAGTAATTAGGATAGGCAATGAAGAAACACAACTATCACTCTTCACATATGATAAGATGGTATACTTAGGTAATCTCAGAGGATCAGCTAAAACATTACATGAAATAATGAACAATTTTAACAAATTCGTAGGATATAAAATTAACCCACATAAATCATCCTCATTTCTCTGTATTATCAACAATGCCCAGCAGTGACAGAAAGAAATTTCATTTAAAATAATTTTATACAATATAAAATATTTGGGAATCTACTTGGCAAGATGAGTCCAGGAGTTATATGAACATGTGAAACACTTTTCACACAAATAAAATCAGATCTCAACAACTGGAAAAATATCAATTGTTCATGGATGGGCTGAGCTAATATAATAAACCAATTCTACCTAAATTAATTTACTTATTGCGTGCCATACCAATGAAACTTTCCAAAAACTATCTTATAGAGCCAGACAAAATAAGGACAAAATCTATCTGTAATTTCAAAAGGTCAAGAATATCAAAGGAATTAATGAAAAAAATGCAAAGAAAGATGGACTAGCCATACCAGGTCTAAAACTATATTATACAGTAGTAATCATCAAAACTATTTGGTATTGGCTAAGAAACAGATGGATCAACAGAATAGAATATGTACACAGGACATAGTAGTAAATGATGATAGTAATATACTGTTTGATAAGCCCAAAGACTCCAGTTTCTGGGATAAGAACTCACTATTTGATAAAAACTGCTGGGAAAACTGGAACAAAGTATGGCAAAAACTAGGGATTGACCAACATCTCATACACCTCACCAAGATAAAATCAGAATGAGTGCATGATTTAGACAGAAAGGGTGATAACCTAAGCAAATTAGAAGAACAAGGAATACTTTATCTGCCAGATCTATGAAGGGAAGCATTTATAACCAAACAAAGAATAGAAAACATTATGAAATGCAAAATGGATAATATTGATTACATTAAAGTAAAAAAAAATTGCAGAAACAAAACCAATGCAATCAAAATTAGAAAGAAAGTAGAAAGATGGGGAAAATAGAGCAAGTATTTCTGATAATGACCTCATTTATCAAATATATAGAGAACTGAATCAAATTTATAAGAATATAATATATTGTCCAATTGGTAAATTGTCAAGGGATATGACCAGAAAGCTTTCTGATGAAAAATTAAAGGTATTTACAGTCATATGAAAAAATGCTTTAAATAAATACTGATTCAAGAAATGCAAATTAAAATCTCTGAACTATCACCTCAAACCTAAAAGATTGAATAATATGACAGAAAAGGAAAATGATAAGTTTTAGAGAAGATGTGGGAAAATTGGGACACTAGAGCACTGTTGGTGGTGTTTGAACTGATCCAAACATTCTGGAGAACAATTTGGAACTATGCCAAAAGAGTAATCAAACTGTGCATACCACTGATCTGACAATACCACTAACAGTTCTGTATCCCAAAGAGATCATTAAAAAGGGGAAAGAACCTACATGTACAAAAATGTTTACAGCAATAACTTTTATGTTGTCAAAGAACTGGAAATTGGGGAATTCCCACCATCTGGAGGATGCCTAAACAAGTTGTGGTATGTGAATGTAATGCAATATTATTGTGCTATAAGAAATGAAAATCAAGTAGATTTCAGAAAAATTTGGAAAGATTTACATGAACTGATGCTGAGGAAAGTGAGCAGAACAAGAACACTGTGCACAGTTAGAGCAACATTGTATGATGATCAACCTTGATTTACTTAGCTCTTCTCAACACTACAATGATCCCAGACAATTCCAGAAGAATCATAATGGAAAACGCTATCCATATTTAGAGAAGGAACTATAGAGTCAAGGTAGATTGAAGCACACCATTTTCCCTTTTTGGGTTTTTTTTTTGTTACTTTCCTGTTTTGTCCTTTTTATTCTTTCAGAGTATGACTAATATGGAAATATGTTTACATATTTTTTTAAAAGTGTATAAAATTTATCTTATGACCTTGCAAAACAGCCTTATGTATTTTTGCACAATTATAATTTTTAAGACTTTTCTCCCTTTTCTCAGAGTATACATCTGCCTCTTTTCAACTTCCAATGTTCCAAATTTTGCTACAAAGCAGAGCTAGTCTAGACCAGTGGGTGGTAAACTATAGCCAATGGGCCAAATCCAGATGCTCCCAGCCTCTCAGTGTTGTACAGCCTGATTTTATTTAAAACTCTAAAAAACAATCTTATTTTAAGAACTACACAGAAAAGAACAGTAAGCCAAATTTGGCCTGTTGACTATAATTTGCTATCCCTTACACTAGAAAACTATTCCAATACTTGATGAAAAATATGGCACCATTCTTATATCAGAAACTAATTCTTGGGTATTAATAAAAAATTCACACAGATGAAATGCCATGGAAAACTATATATATAGATATATATATCAGATAAGTAATTAAACTTAATTAAATTATGCAACTATTATTAAATACTTATTTTGTGCAGTACACCATGCTAACTACAGGGAAAGGTACACAGTTTAAGAAAGAGACTATTGCTGTCAGTACGTCCTTTAGCATTAATTTAGTACATACTGTGTTCCAAGAACTATGTTAAATGTTGAAGATAAAAAGAGAGTTTCTGAGGGGGTGGAGCTGAGATGCCTGAGGAAAGGAGGTAACTCACCTGAGTTCTCTTCAGACCCCTCCAGACACATTTAAATAATGCTGCAAAACAATTCCTGGAACAACAGAACACACCAAAAAGGATAAGATGAAATAATTTTCCAGCCAAAGACAAATTAGAAGATTGGCATGAAAAGTACTTGCACCTGGGTGAGAGTGGAGTTCAGTTAAGCACAAGCAGCACCAGTACAGACCCAGACTCAACAGCCAGAAACAGGCCTTAGGAGCTTCTGAGGCAAGAGTGGCTACAGTTGCTTCCAGAAATCTCAGTCAACAAATGGTAAGGGAATTGAAAAACTGATTAGAAGGATATTACAGTGGTCTCTTTGCTAGCACTAAGCCATGACTCTGTTCCTTTGCCCATACTCAGATCTAGGCTGCACTCCTAGGTGACATTCCCAGGGGAAAGAGAGGCACTAGTACACCAGAGCTTGGAGTCTCAGTGGAGTGGGGAGCCATGTCATAGATCCAGGGCAGAAAAGAGTGATTTTGGTCAATCAAAGACCAGAGAACAGCCCAAGAGAGTAGTAAACACACCTGTCCTTAGACCATACCACCTTCGAAGAACTGAAAACTTGCATGTCACTAGAAATATCTGTGAGAACAGCAGCAAAAAAACCTGAATCTTGGAATGATGCACCCTTCACCCTGGAACCAGAGCCCTACTTTAACAAAATGTTAAAAGTCAATAAAGATGCTAAGAAAGTAAACAAACAACAGAAAAAAAATTGACCACAGAAGGTTACTAATGGTAACAAGTAAAATCAAAAAAAAAAAAAAAAAAAAAACAACTCAGAAGAAGATAACAAAGTCCAAGCCCCTACATCCAAAGCCTCCAAGAAAATAAAAATATTAATTGATCACAGGTCATGGAAGAACTCAAAACGATTGTGCAAATCAAGTAAGAGACATAGAAGAAAAATTGGGAAAAGTAATGAGAGTGATGTAAGAAAATCATGAGAAACTAGTCAACAGCTAGATGAAGGAGACACAAAAAATCCTGAAGAAAATAACACTTTAAAAAACAGCCTGGGCCAAATGGTAAAAGAGGTTCAAAAAGCCAAAGAGAAGAAGAATGCTTTGAGAAGCAGAATTGGCCAAATGGAAAAAGAGGTACAAAAATTCCCTGAAGAAAAAAAATCCTTAAAAAGTAGAATTGGCCAAATGGAAAAAGAGGTGTTAAAGAATTTCATTGAAGAAAATAATACCTTAAAAATGAGAATTGAGCAAATGGAAGTTAATACTGCGAGAAATCAAGAAATAGTAAAGCAAAACCAAAGTAATGAAAAAGAGAAGATATTATGAAATATTTCATTGGAGAAACAACTGACCTGGATATAGATCCAGGAGTGATAATTTTAAAATTAATGGACTACTTGAAAGCCATGATCAAAAAAAAAAAAAAAGAGCCAGTGTCAGGATATTAGTAGATACTCTGTTTTAAAACAATTCTGAGGAGCTACCTCATACCTATTAGATTGACTAATAGGACAGAAAAGGTAAATGACAAATGTCAGAGGGGATATAGGAAAAATGAGACATTAGTGCACTATTGGCAGAGTTGTGAACTGACTCAATCATTCTGGAGATCAGTTTGGAACTATGCTGAAAGGACTACAAAACCACACATACCCTTTGTCCTAGCAATGCCTCTACTAGATCTGTATCACAAGAGAAACAAAAACCCAAAAGAAAAGAATCTATATGTACAAAAATATCTATAGTAGCTCTTTTCTGGTGCCAAAGAATTGGAAATTGAGAACATGCCCATTAATTGGCAATTGGCTAAATAAACTGTGTTATGAAATTTTTATGGAATACTATTGTACTGTAACAAGTGATGACCTTTCAGAAAACCTGGAAAGACTTAAATGAGCTGATGCAAAATGAAGTGTCTTACATACAAAGTAACAGCAATATTGTGAGATGATCAGCTGTTGAATAACTTAGCTATTCTCAGCAATGCAAGGATCCAAAACAACTCTGAAGAATTTATGACTAAAAAAAAAATGCTATCCATTCCCAGAGAAAGAACTAAAGATGTTTGAATAGAGATTAAAACATTTTATTAAGTTTTTTTTCTTGAGGATTCTTTTATAATCTATCTTTTCTTTCACAACAAGACTAATATGGAGATGTTTTGTATGATTACACATGTATAATCTATATCAAATTGCCTTCTCAATGAGGTGGTGTGGGGAGAGAGGAAAGGAGAGAATTTGGAACTCAAACTTTTAAAACTGAATGTTAAAAATTGTTTTTACATGTTACCAGGGAAAAAATAAAATACTACATTAAGCCTTCAAAAAGCTTCTAGTTTATTTAGAACCTATGATACATATACAGACAATTACACTATAAAATATAGCAAATCAAGTGCAATAGAAAAGTTTACACTTCCAACTAATGTCTGGCCAAAGGTGGGAGAAGAAAGAAATTTAGTCAGTTATTTTTTTTCAGTCATGTCTGACACTTCATGATCCAATTGGGGTTTTCTTAACAAAAATACTAGAGTGGTTTGCCATTTCATTCTCCAGCTTATTTTATAGATAAGAAAATTAAAACTAATAGGGTTAAGTGACTTGCCTGGGGTCAAATAACAAGTAAGTATCTGAGGCTAGATTTGAACTCTGGTAGATGAATCTTCCTTAGGCTAACATTATATACAATGCACAACCTTGCTTCTCTATAGGGTGGGAAAAATCACTACCAATTATGAGTATTATGAGCTAAAACCATGGAGGAAATGACATTTAAGTTGAGTTTTACTGTATAGATAGGAATTCAGCAAGCAAAGAGGAAACCAGATTGATAAAAGACATAGAAATCATGGTATGTTTGGGATCAGGTAACAGTTCAATTTGGTCAGAGCATAGAGGGAATTAATGGGAAATAGTCAGAAAACGAAAGTTGCACCAGGGTATAGAGGATCTTGAACAAAAAAGTCTAACCATTGTAAAATAAAATTCAAACCAAAAGCTTCTGATTTTTAGCAGGGAAAATTAACTCAGAATATGATACAGTTCCATGTTTTTATTTCCTCCAATCATTCATTCTGGCCCACCTTGTTTATCAACCTTGATTTCTGTTATAGTACGTGGAGAATGCCCCAGGCTAAATAAAATAGAATTTACTGATATAATCAAGTGCAAAAACTGTTTTCTATTTTCTTAAATGTCATTTACAAAATGTGGTTTTCCAGTCCCTTTTGCAAAATTGATATATCTTTAATATGATTTGTTAGACTGAAGCTTTAAGTAGAAAAAAAATTTGTTGAAGTTTCACATTACTGAGATAGTGAGTTCTCAGATGTACTCATTAGACTCCATGGACTCAGTAACTCTTATCATTTGTAGAAAAATTCAGTGATTAACACATGAGGACTTCACATCAACAAGAATACCAGGTTTTTGCTATGTCATGAGTAGGTCTATAGCTGTGTTGTAAAACTTAAATAGAAATAGAGACCACCAATGCATATATAAGGCTCTTTGTTTCTTGTACATTGACTTAGTTTTAAAATGCAATATCATGTTTTATCATAACATCATTGAACATCATCAGTTTTTGTGTATTTTTATTTATTTTGTTACATTTTTTCCCAGTTAAATTTAACCAATTTCCAGCCACATTTGAGAGTGTTGTAGACCACATGTAGTCCATGGGCAATGGGTTTAATATCTCTAGAAACTGAAGGGATAACCATCAGTTAGAGAATGACTGAACAAGTTGTGGTATATGATTGGGATGGAATACTACTGTGATATAGAAGATGATTAACTTGTTGGTTTTAGAAAAACATGGAAAAACTTGCATGAAATAATGAAGAATGAAGTGAGCAGAACCAAGAGAACATTATATACAGCAACAGCAATAATGTTTTAAGAACAACTTTGAACTAGTAAGTTTTGTTACTATTATAAATACTCAAATTAACTATAAAGGACATATGAAAAAAGACAATAACCATATGCAGAGAAAGAAGGGATAAATGGGAGTATGCATAAAATAATTTTACACACACACATACACACACACATACCAATTTGTGCCTAATGGTAGCCATCTCTAGGGTGGGGGGATGAGGTAAAGAAGAAAAAAAATGGGAGCAAAATTATGTGATAATTTTGTTGTATATTTGAAAGGAATAGCAAGTTGTATATAGTAGGTTTGCAATTTCATGTGTAATCATCTTTTTATTTTATCATATTATGGAAATATTTGTTTTATTCCATAAATTAAAAGTAACTTAAAAAAGAAAAAGAAAAAGTCTGCTATGAGAAAATATATGAGATAAAGGGGTAGGTGGAACCAAGAAAACAAAGCTGATCTTTTCAAAAATATTATAACTAAAAAAATAAAAAAAACATTAGTGAAAACAACTATAGTTGAAGCTATCTAGTAACAAGAGCACCATCTATAGGACAGAATAATATTTTCCATTATAATTTTGAAGTAGACATGTCATTTTTAATATTATTACTAGTCATTTAGAAAATTATTCAGTATTCTAGATGTTTCAATATCCAGAAACATAGGTCCTTCTTTTATGAACTTTCTGAAAGGATATATATTTTCTGTAATATGTGGTATGGGGAGCTGGATTAGAAAATTTTCTCTAACAATTCTAAGAAGCTGTGAACATAATTATTTTACAATCCTTATTTTTCTGTTTTCCTTCTTTCTTTTAACATTTCTCTCATTTCTTCGCTAAAGAGATGAATATATACAGTTTCAACTGGAACGAATATCTTGAATTTTTAGAAATAAGTTAGAGTGTACAAGTGATTAAGGGATCATATTTTCTGTTGTTACTAAGATTTTATTGTTTCTTTTATAAATGTTTCTACTAAAGGAGGGCAAAATATAGAAAATGCTCTAATATACCAACAACTAATATGACATTAGCAAAATGAAAACTCTGTGAGTAGAAAAGTAGGTTATTTTACATGAAGTGTTTGCAAATGGTATAAAAAATATAAGGAAGAAAGTCAAATCCAGTACGCTGTGAATAAAAACTGATTCGTGCAATAAAAGCCTCAGCACACCAAGAATAGATTACTGTGCTGACTCATGTGCTTACTCAGCCATGAGAGGAATTTCTTCCTTTTCAAAAGATATAAGCCCAGTATCCCTCTGTCCTCTCTTCTTTTTTATTTCTTTACTGTTCCACTGTCATAGGGATTTATTTGTCATTTTAGCCATTTCGTGTTTCAACTGGCTTCTAGGTCCAGAAGTCCCTGTTGCCATCTGCATATTTTTTCCTAATTTCAATCATTACTGCCCCCCACTCCTGCTTTGCTTATATATTTAACTCTTCCCTGTTACTTCCTATTAAAATTTGATTTTATATCTTCCTTCTTCTCTCCACAGACAGCAATACTTATCATTTGTCATCTATAAGCAAGTATTGATTAAGCACCTGCTGTTGTTCAAGAACTTCAGTAAGTAGTGGGACACAAAGAAAGAAATAGTCATTCCTTCAAGGAGCCTTACTTTTATTGTGGGAGATAACATATACACAGAGAAATACAAATTGTTGGTTTTTTTTGTTTGGGGTTAGTTATTCTTTTGTTTTTGTTTTTTGCTTGTGTTTTGTTTTTGTGGTGAGGAAGGCGCAAGCACGGAGTGAGTGGTAATGAAAGAATTCATGGTCAAGGACATATTTGAGTTGAGCTTTGAAGGAATCTAAGGATTCTGAGAAGTGGAAGTGGGAAGAAAGAAGGAGAACATTCCAAGTGGAAACAGTCTGGCCAAAGTCATACAAAATAGATGGATTGTTGGGTGGGAAGAACAACTAGACCAGTTTTGCTGTATCTCAGAGGATTTCTTGGGTAACTGGATCAAAAAGTTGGTTATAACCAGGTTGTAAAAGGCCTTAGATGCTAGAAGAGTTCAATCCTACAGATAATAAGGAACTGCTAGAGTTAATTGAGTACAAGAGTGTCATAGCAAGGGCAGTGCTTTTGGGAAATGGCTTTTTGCAACTTCTGAGGAAGAAGAGAGGGAGGAGACTAGATAGATAAATTAGGCAATTATTGCAATGGTCTGATATTCAACTAGAGATTTTTTCACTTGAGGTACTGAGAGTTGGGGGAGGTGGTGAGGGGGTTATTGCAAAGGCAGGAGAACAAGTCTAAATGCAGATATAATTTACAAAGAGAAAGGAGGCAGTGTATCCAACAAAGATTCTGGGCCTCGGCACTTTTTAAAATCGGGGTGGAGGAGGGAGACTGGTGACCTAGAACAGGATTACCATGGTGACAGAAGTGGTAGCCTGAAAGCCGTTGCAGGACAGGGAAGGCAAAATGATCATCTGCTCCACAGGTAGGAATTAATTGTTCCTTCTTGTTGGCATTGTCTTCATCATCATCATCATCGTTGTTGTTGTTCAATTATTGCAATCATATCCAAGTCTGTGTGACCAATTTAGAGTTTTCTTCGCAAAGATACTGAAGTGGTTCGCCATTTTCTTCTTCAGCATATTTTACAGATGACGAAGCTGAGGCAAATAGGGTTAAGTGACTTACCCAGGGTCACATAGTTAGTAAATGTTTGAGGCTAGATTTTAACTCAAGTTTTCCTGAATCCAGGTCTGGCCCTCCACCTAGCTGACAAATCCTTCACGTTCATTCTAGGATAAAGGTCTATTTGGGCCCCTTTTTTGCCATTATTATAATTACCAGTTTCATTACTCGAATACAATTCACCCAAAAGCTGATGTAACTTCCTTTCCTTGACAATGAAAGCAGAACAAGTACCTGCCCAAATGTGTATGAGTTTTCCACTTACTTGATTCTCTCTAAATGAGGATAAATTACAAAAATATCTATAGTAGCTCTTTTCTGCTGCCAAAGAATTGGAAATTGAGAACATGCCCATTAATTGGTAATTGGCTAAATAAACTGTTATGAAATTTTTATGGAATACTATTGTACTGTAACAAATGATGAGCTTTCAGAAAAACCTGGAAAGACTTAAATGAGCTGATGCAAAATGAAGTATCCTACGTACAAAGTAACAGCAATATTGTGAGATGATCAGCTGTTGAATAACTTAGCTATTCTCAGCAATGCAGTGATCCAAAACAACTCTGAAGAACTTATGACTAAAAAAAAATGCTATCCATTCCCAGAGAAAGAACTAAAGATGTCTGAATAGAGATTAAAACATTTTATTAAGTTTTTTTTTTTCTTGAGGATTCTTTTATGATCTATCTTTTCTTTCACAACAAGACTAATATGAAGATATTTTGTCTATGCTGGACTCCAGTGATTTCTACAATGACAGAAAGCACTAATTTAGATGCTTGAATGGGGAACACTCTGAGCAGATGAATTGAAAATCAGTAGAACAACTTCTATCATAATCAAAAAAAAATGTTTGCTAAATAAAATAATTAAATCTGCACTGACCTCAGTGTTTGTGTCAAAAAGAAGCATGACATACACATAGTTTACAAGATATTAAAATCACACAAGAGCTTAAAATATATTTTTAAAAATTTCATTATAAGCATTGCTGTGAAAACAGGTAATATACAGTTTTACCAAAATTGACATCAGTCATTCAAAGCTCACATCTAGGTTCCGCAAAATGTGAGTAAAAATGTTTTAATGTCTCATACAATTTTCTTTTTTAAGATAATAGAAACAATTGATCCTTTACTGAGTGAACAATTTGATACCTGAAATTTATTTTTCTATTACTACTTTTGCATTCATTATTACATTTTTCATTATTTCCATTATTTTTTTCATTATTTTTTCAATATTTTATTATTACATCAGCAATATAAGTAACAAGATCTTTTAAAATCTTGTCAGCATAGAGCAAACAAACAAAAACAACGAAAAGAGAAAAGTTAATTAGCTCTTCTTCCCCAAGAGTATACTATAAAATTGTGTGAACTGGAAATGTCTTCAGATAGACATAACATTGATTAAAGATGTGTACCAAAGGGCCATTTAACTAAAAATCTGTCCATTTCACTTAATTATCAAAGGGAACTTTCAGTAAAACCACTGATAATAGAATGGCAGCTCAACTCTAATGTAGTCTTAGTGGGCTTCAGGGGAGTAGGGTGGGAGATGATTAGGAGGGTCAGGAATTGGCATTAGGTGCTTAAGTAGCTTACCCATAGGCACACAGCTAGTATGTGTAAGTGGAGAAACTTACAATTACATAAGAACGAAGGAGAGGATTTAGTTTTTATCTACATCTTTCTATCAGTGTCTACAGAAATCCTCTAACCATCCAATGGCAGCGTCTACATTGGGAGTCAAGGAAAGATTATAGGTAGATTCGCATCTAGTGACTGTAGATTGACAGATCCACAGGGATCCTAATAAAGAAACTATGCCCTGTCTAAAAGAAACTTTTTGAATAACACAAGAATAGGAGAAAAAGGCATCCAGGAACAAAGAGCAATTCCTTTAGCACATGTATTCTCTAGACTTGATTGCACTTTCTTTTGGATTCTGTATATATTGATGTCAAAGACTTTTGGGAAGATATTTAATGCAAATATTTTTCTCTTGTTATACCTTATTGGTAAGTGCCAATGGCACTAGAAAACCACTCCCTTATTCCTTAGGAGTACATCTAGAAACATGAAACAGAGATACTGCTTTAGTCCAATCTGAGAGTTTATGAGAGTGGAAATTTGAATAAGGTTCCTTACATGGGATACATTAGAAAATTTTCATTATTTCTATTTAATTTTTTCCCTTGATTTCAAGAGTAAATCTATGTCTTTGCTACCCCTTGCTCCCAATTCTTTCCTCTGGGAATAAAGATAATAAGTCTATCCACTATCCACATTATATCTCTCCAAATACCTATGGTGGCTATCATTTCCCTCTTCCACTAGCCTAGTGTTCTCTTCTCCAGACTAAACACCTCCAGATCTTTCAAGCTATCTTCATCTGACATGGACTCAAGGCCCTCAGAAATCCTGATTATTCTCTGAATAGTCTCCACGTATCAATGTCTTTTCTAAAATGTAGCACCAAAAAGTAATCCTGATGAGGACTGACAAGGGCAAGACAAAGAGGAACTATTTTTTCTATATTCCTAGATGTTCAACCTTTTAAGAAAACCCATTTAAATTCTAAACCATGAGCTTTTCAAGGAAACAAGTATTTATTAAACACCAACAATGTGCAAGCCACCATGTTAGGCACCAAGCACAAAAACAAAACAAATAAAAAAAGCTATTTTTGCCCTCATGGAGCTTACATTATTCTTCTTTTAAACTCTGCTTCCAAAAAATAGGTGGTTGTTGTTGTTGTTGTTTGGTGGGTGTTAAGCAACAGTACACTATTTTTAGCAAAGAATTTGTCTAAAGAATTTTCAAACACCAAAGTATCTCATTTTATATAAAGAAAATATTGAAAACTTGGACTTAATTTTTCCAGTGTCCACATAGATGTTTGATATTTATAGACAATGTCAAAGTTTTCAATAAACCTTTTCTTATATTATCTTGAAATCTAAATAGCTTAGTTTGGTCATATAGGAGTAACAAATAAACAGAATACAAAAATGTTTTCCTATTTAGAGAAAGACTCTTTGATGAGACTAATTGGTGACTTTTTGAAGAATTGACTAGATTTCTTTTTACTTGTTTTTCTACAAATTCAACTCAATTCAATATTTATTAAGCATCTATTTTGTGTAAATAATTGTATTAAGTACTATGAGACAAAAATAAGTACTATGAGATAAAAATAAGGTACCAGTCCTAAAGTAGGTTACTTCAATCTGGTTAAAAATAAAAGATATGTATAGTAATAATTACACTAAATGCTAGAAAATGTGAGAATTAAGCCTACCATCATCCTTCTAGTTATCTAGGCTCACAATTTGGGAGCCATCTTCAACAATTCACTCTCCCTCACTCTCCATATCCAATTAGTTGCAAGTTTTGTCAATTCTGCTTATGCAATATGCCTCATAAAGGTTCACTCCTCTTCACTCACATGGCTACCATCCTACCTCCTTATGAACTCTCATCTGGAATAGTTCAATAGTCACCTACTTGGATTCCCAACCTGCAGTCTATTTCTTCTCCAACTGATTTCCCGAAAAGCTGATAAAATGATCTTCCTACATCAGCATGTTACTTCCTTGTTCAAAAAGCTTCATCAACCCCCTGTTGCTTTTTAAGACAGAATATAAACTCTGATTGACATTTTAAAGCCCTTTACAATCTGACTGAAATTTCCCTCTATAGGCTTATTGCATATTACCTTCCTTCATATGCTCTATGTTCTAGTCAAATCAGCCTATTTTCTATTCAACAAAACTGTAATTTCCCTTCCCTGCTCCATACCTTTGCATATACTAACCCTTTTCCTGAAATTCAGTCCCCCTTGTGCTTCATTCATATTCAGCTCATTTGCTACCTCCTACAGGACACTTTTGCTAATCCTTCCAATTGTTCGCACATTTTCCCTCTTCAAATCATCATGTGAAAACATAGCTGGATACCACTTGTATTCTACTAGTATAATGTAAGTTCCTTGAGAGCAGAGATTGTTTTTTCTTTGTCCATATCCCCATTGCTTACCACAGAACATTATACTTAAGAGGTACTTAATAAAGGCTTAGTGAAATTGAATTGAGAAGTACAAAGATCCACAAGTACTAGAATCAACTATGTCCTTCAGTCTGTATTTTTCATTAGGTATTTTATTCAGTGAAAAGTTTTTGGTTTCAATCTGTGATTTTATTGGCAAAAAGACATCCAGTGTAGAACCACTGATACAGATCATTGATAATATAGCCTTAGTGAGCTGCAAGGAATGTGAATGGGGCATTAGGAAGTTCAAGAACTGACATTAAGTGGTTAAGTAGCTTTACCCATAGGCACACAGCTCAGAAGAAGAACTTGAACTCATTTCTTTCTAACTGAAAGGCTGGTCCTCAACCCTTAATCCATACAACATGCTGCTTCCCCAATTTATCCTATATATAGTTTGTTTGAGTGTAGTTGCTTTCATGGTGTCCCTCATTAGACTATGAGATGCTTGAGAACAGAAACTGTTTTTTTATATCCTCAGCAATTAGCAAAGTGCCCAGTCCATAGTAAGTACCTAACACCATATGCTTCTCACTTTAAATAATTTGATAAACTAGATTGGTAGTTGTATATAGATAGCTATATTGACATGCTTGTTATATGTTATGTATTAACAGCTGTTACTGCAATTATAAACAGAAGATGAATTATATTCTATCTGGATAACAAATATATAAAACATTACGTATGTATATGTATATATATATATATGCATGTAGATATGCAAATGTATATACAGTCAAATATATTCTCCTACATATGACATTGCATTTGAGTCTCACTGCAGTGCTATGCAAAGCCTGATTTTAAAGACTAGAAAACTGACTCAAAGTGATTAAGGGACTTGCCCAAGCAGGAAAACCAGGACTAAAATCCTTATCTTATAATCCCTAGCCTTGTGCTCTTCTACACAACTTTTAAGAGTTTCTTCTAGTTATAACTAAAGTATCCCAGGTTTTATAACATAACATTATGTTCCTGAAATGAAAAACATAACTGCTATCAAAATACTAATGCTTAAAATGCACTTAACAGGATTTTTAGAAGATTGTAATATTTGTATGTGACAAATTCTACCAAAACTTAAAAGAAGAATGACTCACCTTTCAAAAAAAAGCCATGCCATGCTAGTTTTCAGTCTAGCCTTCAAATAGCATTGTGTTTGAGGATAGTATCTTCAACTGTAGAAAAACTACTAGAAAAAAAGAACTCTCTTGGCCTTTTCAATTGTATTTAAATCATACAAACAAAGGCAATGACAAGGCAGCCAGATGTGGAAAAGTCACATCTGGATGATTAAAATTTTCCATTTCTCATTCAAATAAAGGGATTATGTAAACATGACCATTTAATTGTGAAAAGTGTCATCACTCAGTAAAAAGAAAAATGTATAAAATATAAAAAAATGAGATAGCATGCAAAGCCACTATCCTGATTAATACCATTTTGTTATATTCATCTGAACTAATGTTTTAGTTCAAGCCATGTTACCTTGGAAACAAAATATTCTAGCAGATTTTATCAAAGCTAAAGTGATTCTTTTAACAGGAACAAAGATAAAGGTAAATGGATCCACTCAATTTCCAAAAAGTCAAATAAATGGAAAGCCACTTGTTTTGATTTTTGCCATCTAATATACCTACACATCTCAGAGCATAAGATCAAACTCTCTGTTTGCAAGATTGTTTCAGCGCAATGCAGTGTTGATATTGCCAAGTTTTGCTTTTTGATTCCAACAGGGAAATAAAGGAACTCATCTCTCACTTCTCAGAATGTCTCTCATTGATAAAGGACTTAAGCTTGAAATGCATCTTATTATGTTATAGTAACACATTATCCAATAAACTCCTGCACTCTACGAAATAATTTATGTGTGGAGTCTTACTCTTCTTTTAAAGTGCCTTCAGTATGATGATATCATTAGATTAGAGCTAAAAGATCCCTTAATTATGATCCCAAGACCTTATGAGGTTTATCCAGTACTGTAACCAGTAGCCAGGTCAGGGTGCAGAATCTTTCTAAAGATAACTAGGTTTCTATGACTACACGATGAAGGCTTATGATTCAGAGATTTGATCCAAATCAATAAAAACAGTTTTAAAGGGGAAAAGAATAGAGAAGGGAAGAACAAGATGGGATGAGATAGAAAGATGTAAGGGTTAACAGAAGAAGTGATTTTGTTTTTTAGGTAGGTAGCCTTTGACTATTGAATCACAGAGTTTTGGAGAGGAAGAATTAGAAAGTTGGTTAGCCAAAGAAAAGTAGATAATTACACCCTTCTGGATACACAGCAGCATTTCTGTCCCAGGACAGAGCTGAGATGTTAATTTTCCTTTGTTCTAGGACTTTCATGAAGACCAGATAACAAGAGATCTAATGTCTGGGTGATTACTGATGGCAGAAAGTAGAGTCTGAAGTCTGGTTGAATTAATCACCCTCCCTCATCAGCAATAGAAACTATGCCTGGGGGCTTCAGATAGGATGATGATTTAATTTTATCACCACTGGGTTGGGGCAAGACTTATTGGGGTCCCAGATTCTCATAACCCAATAGCGTGATTTTAATGGTGGAAAAAATCTGATATTATAACAAAGTCACAAGGAAATATTTTGAAGCAGTTCCTCAAAATTATAATATACATCTCGGAAAGCAGAGACATAGTAACAAAATTAGTGCATAGTTCCTACCTACTGTACTCAGTGTATAGATCCTAGGGTTTTCAAAATTAATTTTATATCATTTTACTGTCATTTCACATTCATATTATTGTTCATATGACCTTATAACACTACATTGAGCTATTTCACTGATACTTTGCATTTGAATACAGTTTCCTAAAAATGAGCTGAAAAACAAGTATTGTTTAATTTAATGCAAATATGCATTTGATGCAAAGACATATGGGTCTAACCTAGATTCTATCACAAACTACATTTCAGCTTAAATCGTCTGTCTGTTCAATAATGAATTTAATGAGCATGAGTGTTTCTTATCTAAGAGGGCTGAGGCAGTTAATGGTACCAAAGATGTTTTTTGATTTTACAGATGAATGGCATGAAATTTAAATATTAAAGTGATTACATTTCTAAGGTACACATGCATGAAGCTTTAAAAATGTTTTTACATAGTATTAGAATATCCTGATGATGTATGAATTTTGATTATAGAGAAAAATAAAAATAATAACACATAAAAGTTCAGAACAATGTGAATATCATAAAGTCAATTTTGCACTGAGTATCTGCAGCATTTAAAGTGGAGTTTTATGGAGCACAATGAAATCAGGGTAAAATTAAATATCTCATTTCTTCAAGTGACAAAGCAACAGGTCTAAAATGGCATTTCTCAGGTAAAGTAATTTTCAGTGAAATGCAAAAGGTATGAGAGATATATGAACAGAATTAGTTTTAAATCTCAAACAGATATTTCCATGCTTAAAAGCATGCAACCAGACATTTTAGGCAGAAATCCTTATTCTGACAAAGATATACTTTGACAAGATCCAGAGAAAGCAAAATTGTTTGGTTTATAGGTAATATTATCTCCTGAGAATTATTATGACATAAACTGATTCTCCAAAGAAAAGTGGAAGGATTGGACCTGAAAGAACTGTGAAAAGATGATGGAACCATGGGTATTTCTCACAGTGAAATTGGCTTAGTGGGCTACCAGGTTACTCAGAATTACTCTAACATAAATATAGTACCCAGACAATGATTACCTTATCAGATTTGTTCTTGAATAAATTGGAGGTCTAATGGATTTTATTCAGTGAAAGTATATATTAGTGGATTAATATTATGATTAATGTGGGCTCATATATGACAATAAATCAGAGACAGAGAGAGGGAGGGTTGCATTAAATTTGATAGGTACAAAGGTTACATTGTTTGAGTATGAGTTCCACTCTATCCCCAGATTCAATGCATTTGTACCAGTTGTCCCTCATGCCTGGAATCCTCTCTCTCCTAATTTCTGCCTCTTGACTTCCTTGACTTTCTTCAGGTTACAGATAAAAATCCTCCCTTTTTGCAAGAAGTATTTCCTGATCCTCCATAATGCCAGTGCTTTCTCTCTGTAATTATATCCAATTTATAGTGCATATGTCTTGGTTGTACACAGTTATTTGAATGTTGTCTCCCCAAATAGATCATGAGTTCCTAGAGGATGGGGACTGTTTTTACTTTTCTTTGTATCTTCAGTACTTAGCCCATTTCTTGTCATATAGTGGTACCTAATAAATGCTTAATGACATGACTTATTATAAAGTGAAAAGAAGAAGGAGCAGAGTCTGAACAGCCACCCTAACAAGAAAGGGAAAGATGAAGCAGACTAGCAGCTAGTGACTAGGGTGATAACAGAAGATAGTTACCAGGAAGAGACAATTTTCCAATGGGGTGCAAACACATGTACCTCTGAGAAACAATACCAAGAACCTGAATGGTTCTGAAGCCTTTTTGACATGACTCTAATAGTGAGTGTTGAGAAACTTAAAGCAGAATTTTAAGGGCTCTGTTTGGCAAAGAATTCATTCCCCACACAGATCATAACTCCTCCTGAATGTTATAGGTTCTTTTGTTCTTATTGGAATATGGCCAGTGTCCTGAAAGGAAGAGTTCTGTTTTGGCAAGGCTGTCTCAGGAAAAAACCCCTTGGGTATGGATGTTATGTCCTCTTCAAAATTAATCAGGAAAGTAGAACACAAAAGAGTGGAATCATTTTTTTTTTTTTACTCAGTCACTATAGCTTCATTCTCTGTGTCCATATAATTTAAACCTAAACACTGGATACCTGAAATTTCTGTGAAAGAGTCAGAGAGAAAGCAAGAGCAATTTTTTTAATTTTCAACATTGTTCAATAAAATCCAGAAACTTACTTGTACCAAGGGAAAAACCTCACTCTGTCAACAATGTATGTATAATAGTAAATGTAACTCTTATTTGTGTATGTGGACATGCAACCTACTCTGCATGTTCCCATTCCATAAGTACTATCTAAGAAGGATAATTCATAAAATATAATCTATTGAATACAATGTATTTTTATAATTTCATCTTTATCACAATTAAAATTATTCAAATCCTAAACAAATAAAGAAGAAAGGCTTAAATTATCCCCTCTTATAATTAATTTGATGCCATTGACAGTAGTAAAACAAATGAGAGAATTATCAAATGCCAACATCCTGCAAGAAGATCATCATGTGCAACTCCATGTTTTCATAACTGAGAGAAACCACCATTCACTAAAATTTCCTGATTTTTTTTAAAAGTAAATTTTAAGGCATATTTGTTTATCCTTAGGTGAAGTCTACATAGGAAACTTACTATGAGTTGTTTAACCAATTTTTTTTTTCTAACCTTAGTACTGGTAGCCCAGAAAGCACTTCTAAGTGTCAATGGAAAGAATGTGGGAATCTTCCTTTTTGGGAGGTATATGAGTGGTCATGACTTTTATTTGCTTGCCTTTGTGGAACTTCTCCCTTTGAGAGAGCAGAACCAAAAGTTTTTAAGCAAAAGGTGGGAAAAGAAGTTAAACAAAAGAATAAGTTGCTTCCTATTTTAATTATTTCCTCTTAATTATTGAACTCATTTATTTTCTTACCTCTGTTAGGACAATATATGAAGGATTCTTGTTTTCATGTCATACAATTGGTACATTAAAAAAAACAATTTGATCTATATTATTTCCATTTCATTCCCAGTACATCAAAAAACGCATAACAGGCAATAGTTAAATTGAACTAAATTTATTGTTTATAAATGAAATAGACTGATAGACATCTTTGTATTTTAGGTTCTTATGACTATGTATTAATTCTACTAAACCATAAGCTTCATGAGAACATCAAACACACTCAATTCATCTTCCTGTGTACTTCAGTGTCTATCACATATATTTAATAGTTAATTAATATTTATCTTGTTAAATGATCACAAATTCAAAAGATTTAGCCTGCTCCATTAACTTTTCATTGTACTTTTTTTCAAATACCTATATTTGACATCATGAAACCATTTATTATCATTAACTCTTCTTCAATACAATATTTTCCTACTTATTGCATTAGGTACTATATAAAGGATTAAGATAATCTCAAACTATACAAAAGTATACAAAAATGGCAAAATCTCTAAGATTTCAAGAGTAAATGAGCACACTTATAAGGTCATTAATTTCCTGGTTCATTTAAATTTTTTATTTTTTTCTCAGATTTTAAACAACTAACAACTAATGTTAACCAAGATCTTGGCTATTGTAAATTTATAAATGGATAAAACTGCTACATTTAGTTAATCAGGAAAATGTGATATTTCAAGAAAGGCTAAAAATTGTCATAACTAGGTGGGAAAAAATAAGTTTTATAGTTATACTGCATAAGTAATATATCCTCAAAAGAAATTTTCTTCAATACTTTAACTTCAATACTTTCATGAAGTAATACTTATATGAAAATCAAACTCTAGAATGCAGTTACCTTTCATTTTCTTCAAAGAAAATAAATCTTGTTTTTCAAATATGAAGGGAATAATCAACTTTAAGGAAATCCTTTTTAATATATTAAATAATTTTACAATATAATAAATCCCTGGACCAAAATAAACTTTAAGCTCTAAGTGTTTTCATGCAGTAGAGAACTCCATAAAAGTTTTTCTATAATAATTCATTGTGGCATGGTCAGAAGACTAAGTTCTTAAAAGCTTACCTAGAGCATAAGCCAGAGGTTGGGACTTCTGAGAAGCCAAAAGTGGTGGAACAAGCAGTAAATCACTGTAACTATGCTATATTCACCTCCAAACAACCATAAAATAGCACCTCAGAGGAAATCCTGAAATGGTATGAAAAGATGGGATGAAACAATCTTGGGCTAAAGAGATTGGGAAGGAAGGGATCCATCTCACTTGGGTAGGAACAGAGGACAGGAGACATCCCAGCAGGTCATTGGCAGACCCCACCTCAGAAAACCAGCAAGAGAGACTGAGCCCCAGTGAAGGGGAGCAAGTAAATGCCAATACCAGAACCCAAGCCCTGGAAATAATGCAAATATTTGGGAGTCATAATTGGATTACACAGGACTTGGCAGCTGCAACATTAAAGGATCAGAGGTCATGGAACATGATATTCTGGAAGCAAAAGGGGTTAGGATTACAATCAAGAATCACTTACCCAACAAAATTAAGCAAAATACAGCAAGGGGTAAAAATAGCTATTCAACAAAATAGAAGGATTTCAAGCTTTCATGAGAAGAAAAACAAAAGGAAACCAAAATAATTGACCTCCAATATCAATACCTAAGAGAAACATAAACAGGCAAAAAGGAAAAAGAAATCATAAGGGCTTCAATAGAGTTTAAGTATTTACATCCTTACATGGAAAGATGTTAAAAAAAAAAAGTTTCCCTAATAGCACAGCTAGAAGGAATATACATAGACAGATGTACAGCTATAAAGTAGATCTGAGAGAATAGCATAAAAAATTAAGGGATGAGAAAGAGGAATACAATGGAAAAGAGAGGTAGAATATAGTAAATTATTTCACATGAAGAGAGGCAAAACATCTATTACAGTGGAGGGGAAGATGGGTGATTGGGCTATGAGCATCACTTGGACTTTGCTCTCATCAGTATTGGCTTAAAGATGGAATGATATACACAATCAGTTGAATATAGAAATTCATCTTACCAGACAGGGAAATAGGAGGGGAGGAGATCAAGTAATGGTGGTGATGGTATGAAGGTCAACAGATAGGAGGGCAGATCAGGGAAGGTGGTGGACAAAATCAAAATACTGGTGAGGAGAGAGAGGGCGAAAGGAGGGAGAGGACAAAGTGAAGGAAGAATAAGATAGAGCAAAATAGATAGTAATCATAACTGGGAGTGTGAATAGGAAGAACTCCCCCATAAAATGGAAGTGGGTAGCAGAGTGGATCAAAGACCAGAACCTTACAATTTGGCATTTACAAGAAACCCTTGAAGCAGAGAGACACATGGAGAGTAAAAGTAATGCCATGGAGCAGAATGTATTATGCTTCAGCTGAAGAAAAAAAAAAAAAAAAAAAAAAAGCATGGGCTCAAATACTGATCTCAAACAAAGTAAAAGCAAAAAATAGACCAAATTAAAAGAAATAAACAAGAAAATCACAACTTGCTAAAAAGGTATCATACACAATGAAGGAACATCAATACTAAACATATGTGCATCAAGTGGTGTAACATCCAAATTCTTTTTTTTTATTTCTTTAACTTTTCAACATTCATTTCCACAAAATTTTGGGTTCCAAATTTTCTCCCCATTTCTCCCTTCCCCCCACCCCAAAACGCCAAACATTGTAATTGCCTCTATCACCAATCTGCCCTCTCTTCTAACATACCTCCCTTCCCTTATCCACATCTTCTCTTTTGTCCTGTAGGGCAAGATAACTTTCTATACTCCATTATCTGTATTTCTATTTCCTTGTTGCAAGAACAATACACAACAGTTGCTCCTAAAACTTTGAGTTCCAACTTCTCCCCATCCCTCCCTCCCCACCCATTCCCTTTGGGAAAGCAGGCAATTCAATATAGGCCATGACTGTGTAGTTTTGCAAATGACTTCCATAATAGTCGTGTTGTGTATGACTAACTACAATTCCCTCCATCCTATCCTGCCCCCCCATTGCTTCTCTTCTTTCTTTTGATTCTGTCCCTCTCCAAGAGTGTTGACTTCAAATTGTTTCCTCCTCCCACTGCCCTCCCTTCTATCATCCTCCCCACTCTGCTGATCCCCCACTTTCCTGTATTGTAAGATAAGTTTTCATACCAAACTGAGTGTGCATTTTATTCCTTCCTTTAGTTGAATGTGATGAGAGAGTAAGCTTCATGTTTTTTCTTTCACCTCCCTTCTTTTTTCCCTCCACTGAAAAGTCTTTTACTTGTCTCTTTTATGAGAGATAATTTGCCCCATTCCATTTCTCCCTCTCTCCTCCTAATGTATTTCTCTCTCACCGCTTAATTTCATTTTTTAAGATATGATCCCATCCTATTCAATTCACCCTGTGCTCTCTGTCTCTCTGTCTCTCTCTGTCTGTGTGTGTGTGTAACTATGTGTGTGTGTATGTGTGTGTAAACCCACCAACTACCCAGATACTGAAAAATGTTTCAAGAGTTACAAATATTGTCTTTCCATGTAGGAATGTAAACAGTTCAATTTAGTAAGTCCCTTATGATTTGTCTTTGCTGTTTACCCTTTCATGCTTCTCTTGATTCTTGTGTTTGAAGGTCAAATTTTCTTTTCAGCTCTGGTCTTTTCATCAAGAATGCTTGAAAGTCCTCGATTTCATTGAAAGACCAATTTTTCCCCTGAAGTATTATACTCAGTTTTGCTGGGTAGATGATTCTTGATTTTGGTTCTAGTTCCTTTGACTTCTGGAATATCATATTCCATGCCCTTCGATCCCTTAATGTAGAAGCTGCTAGATCTTGTATTATCCTGATTGTATTTCCACAATACTTGAATTGTTTCTTTCTAGCTGCTTGCAATATTTTCTCCTTGACTAGGGAACTCTGGAATTTGGCCACAATGTTCCTAGGAGTTTCTCTTTTTGGATCTCTTTCAGGTGATGATCAGTGGATTCCTTGGATACTTATTTTGCCCTCTGGTTCTAGAATCTCAGGGCAGTTTTCCTTGATAATTTCATGAAAGATGATGTCTATGCTCTCTTTTTGATCATGGCTTTCAGGTAGGCCCATAATTTTTAAATTGTCTCTCCGGTATCTATTTTCCAGGTCAGTTGTTTTTCCCATGAGATATTTCACATTATCTTCCATTTTTTCACTCTTTTGGTTTTGTTTTGTGATTTCTTGGTTTCTCATAAAGTCATTAGCCTCCATCTGTTCCATTCTAATTTGTAAAGAACTATTTTCTTCAGTGAGCTTTTGAACCTCCTTTTCCATTTGGCTAATTCTGTTTTTGAAAGCATTCTTCTCCTCATTGGCTTTTTGAACCTCTTTTGACAATTGAGTTAGCCTATTTTTCAAGGTGTTATTTTCTTCAGCATTTTTTTGGGGTCTCCTTTAGCAAGGTGTTGACCTGTTTTTCATGCTTTTCTTGTATCTCTCTCATTTCTCTTCCCAGTTTTTCCTCCACCTCTCTTACTTGATTTTCAAAATCATTTTTGAGCTCTTCCATAACCTGAGCCCATTGAATATTTATTTTGGATATTTTGGATACAGAAGCCTTGGTTTTTATGTCTTTCCCTGATGGTAAGCATTGTTCTTCCTCATCCAAAAGGATGGGAGGAGATATCTGTTCATCAAGAAAGTAACTTTCTATAGTCTTATTTTTTTTCCCTTTTTTGGGCATTTTCCCAACCAGTTACTTGATTTTTGAGTCCTTTGTCAAAAGTAGGGTATATTCTGGGGACCTGTAAGATATCAGTTCCTCCAAGGTGGCACAATCAAGTGTGTACTGGTGTGGGCACAGGGAAAGATTTTTGTGCCCAGAATCTTAGCAGCATTTCCTCTCCACAGGCACCTGACCTCCAGTTCCACCAAGCTAGCACTGGGGTGGGGAGGGGGGGGGCAGATTCAGTAAAGCTGTGGGGGCAAGGCCTCCATTCAGTGTGAAACAAAGACCAGCTACCTCAGGGCATCTACACAGGGCTGAGGTAAGACTCAGCTCTTCAGTGCCCTGAGGGGTTTTTATGCTCCAGCTATGGTCTCAGGCTGCTATAGGGGCTGCCCTGAGAACTTCTGCCACCTGCCCGATGTGAAAGCCCTTTTCCCTTCCTGGCCAGCTGAATAAACCCCGTCACTGACCTTTGGTGCCAGTGGGTTGAGGGATCTATCGACCCTATGCTGCTGGGACTGGGGATTCCAAGACTAAAAATTCCACCCCAGAGGGTTGTTCACAAGCCCTGCATGTGCGACCAAGGCTGGGCTGGGCTCCGTGCTCCCAGGGTCTGGTGCAACCGACATTTCCCGTGGGTTTTTCAGGTCACCCTGGGCTTGAAATCTTCTCCACTTCTGCTGCTCCACAATTTGTTGAGAGTCCCTCTCTACAGGTGTTTTATGGGCTGTGTGGGGGCAGCCTCTATATGTGTGTCTTTCTACTCTGCCATCTTGGCTCTGCCCCCATACAGATTCTTAAAGGAGAATTTAAGTGAGTTAAAAAAGTAAATATATGGTAAAACTGTACTAGTGGGGCATATCTATGTTCTTCTCTGAGGACTCAATGAATCAAACTGAAAAATAAATGAGAAAGAATCTAAGGAAGTAAATAGAATATTAGAAAAGTTTGATATGACAAACCCTTGGCATAATTTAGACATAAAGGGTGACACCATAAGCAGATTTGAAGGGCAAGGAATAGTCTACCTGTTAGATCTATGAGGTAGGGAAAAGTTTATAACCAAATGAGAGAGAGAGAGAGAGAGCATTACAAAATGTAAAATAATTTTGATTATATTAAATTAAAAAGCTTTTGTAAAATTAGAAGAAAAGCAGAAAGCTGGGAAACAAGATTTAGAGCAAGCATCTCTAAAAAAGGCCTCATTTCTCAAAAATATAGAGAACTGAGTCAAATTTATGAGAATACAAGTCATTTCCCCAGTTGATAAATGGTCAAAAGATATAAATAGGTAGTTGTCAGATGAAGAAATAAAAGCTATATATAGGCATGAAGAAGTGCTCTAAGTCACTTTTTTATTAGAGAAATACAAATTAAAACAACTCTGAAGTCCCACCTCACATCTATCAGATTGGCTAATATGACAAAAAATAGAAAATGATAAATGTTGGGGAGGATGTGGAAAAATTGTGACACTAATGCAGTTGTGCAGTTGTGAACTGATCAAAACACTCTGGAGAGCAATTTGGAACTATGCCCAAAAGGCTATTAGATGTCCATACCCTTTGAGCCAGCAATACCACTACTAGGTCTATATCCCAAAGACATTATAAAATAGGGGGAAAGACCTATATATACAAAAGTATTTATAGAAGCCCTTTTTGTGGTGACAAAATATTTGAAATTTGGAGAATGCCCATCAATTGGGGAATGGCTGAAGAAGCTATGGCATATAAATATAATGCAATACTATTGTGCAATAAGAAATGAGGAACAGCAGATTTCAGAAAAGCCTAGAAAGACTTGTGGAAACTGATGCAAAGTGAAATGAGCAAAACCAAGAAAAGATTGTATTAGTAACATTATGTGATGATCAGCTATGAATGATTCAGCTCTGCTCAGTAACACAATGATCCAACATAAGTACAAAGAATACATGAATAAAAATGCTATTCATATCCAGATACAGAACTTATGGGCTCTGAATGCAAGTCAAAGCATATTTTTTCACTTACTTTATTCTTTCTCTCTATTTTTCCTTTTGATCTCTTTGTTCTTTCATAATTGTGGTTTATATGGAACTATTTTTACATGATAGCACATGTATAAGCTATATCAAACTGCCTACCATTTTTAGAAGAGAGGAGGGGAGAGAGGAAGGGAGAAGAACTTGGAACTCAAAATCTTGTAAAAATGAATGCTAAAAATTTTCTTGTCATGTAACTGGAGAAAAAAAGTAAATTTTTTTTTAAAAAAATAAAGTATAAGCTAGAAAGACTGACTACTGTCCCAGCAACATGTTGTGTCTACTGCCTGTAGATCTGCATCACTTAGTATGGTAAGATTCATCACCCTAAACTTAAGCAAAATTGATGAAGTTTTTGGTCATGCAGATCAATGTAAAAGTCAAAAATATACAATGGCCTTCACTATCAAATAATCCCTGTTCTGATTCTGCAGCATTGGTGGTGAGGACAGAATAGCAAAATAGAAACAAAGGATCATAAGAATCTTATAATTTATTGATGCCAGTAGGTCTAATTATTCTCCAAATGAACTAATATGCTACTGGGAGAACTAAATCCTCCTACCCTACAGATAGAGTCAAATGATATAAATTACACTTAAATAGAAAGATTCCTCAATAAGTTTTATTTGTGTTTTGGGGAAGTAGTTTTGTAGAAAAGGATAAAGGAGTTGATTTATGTCTTGCATATAAGAGAAACAAGGAAAAATATTTTATGGCACAAAAATATCTCAGCTAGCAGTAAACAAGACAATAGACATTCTTTTCATAATGATTTCTGTTTGCATACATGATGAAGATAACACTTCTGATTTTTTTAATATTTATGTTAAAGTAGCAATAATTATTTTTGTAATCTAATCCACAAATGCTTATTGGTGGTTACATTTGTTTTCTATTAGATGCAAATAGAAAAATATTTTAAAGTATTATTGCTAACTTGATAATTGTGTAGCTGATTAATTATCAAAACATGACAACAGTGTGAAGAATTTAAAGACTCAGCAGTAAGAACAAAATAGCCCAGTCCATTATGTTGATTTCATCAATATCCAATTGCCTTTCCACTATAAATTTTGTTTATGAGCTCTGGATTGCATTATAACAATCAAAATGAATTATATTCCACATTTGTTATGTAAAACAATTATTGTAATGCAAAGGCAAAATAATATGCTAAAGATTAAAATAGTTTTCAAGTGGCATATGAGGTAATCATGCTGTAGGTAATTAAAATGTCAGTCATTCACTGAATTTAGTTTTATTGATGTGATATTCAGAATACAGAAATACCTATGTGCAATAAATTGAGTTAGTAAGAAAAAGTATAACATTGCTTTTCTGTTACACAGTGCATTCTCTGGTGATGAAGAAGCTTTATAATTTTTAAGATTTATATGATTTTTAAATTAAAACAAGATAATTAAGTACTACATTTAAGGGAGGAGTAGAGCAATAGCAATATTAAAAGTAGAGTAATTCTACTTAGTGGAATGAACCACCTGGTTCTGTGCCCCAGACTTCTTGATTATCCCATGTAGTACACCTTGCAAAAAGCACTTCCCCTCTGTAAGTGTCAGTTTCCTCATCAATAAAATGAAAGGGCTGGATTCAGAAATTTCTAAGGTCCTTCTTACTAGTCCTCTTACCAATCATTAGACTCTTGTCAAGTCAAAAAGCATTTAGGGAACAGTGTTCTAAGCACTAATAATAGAAAGAGAAGCAAAAATAGCCCCTGCCCTCAAATTGCTCCTAATTTAATTGCTTCCTTCAGAGAGAAGGTAACAGCATTAGGAGGAATTGGAAATGGCTTCTTTGGAGGTAAGATTGTGTCAGGAGTCATAGCTGAAGAAACAGAGCCTGGAATGCCCAAAATAGAGAAAATGAAAATGCACAGAATGGAGAGATGGAGAGTTTTGCACAAAGAACAGAAAGCAGACAGTGGCACTGGATGGGAGAGTAGAATACAATGATCAGCAATATCATTAGCAGCAGGAAGGTCAAGAAGAAATGAGAACAAAGGACAAATCTGTAAATAGCATGAATTGCCCCACTGGAGAACCAGCTGAGCAATTCCAATTGGGCAGCAGAACTCCGTTCTTTTCTACTTTGGCCAGAAAACCTGAACGTGTACCCCTCCAAGAGTAATTTTTTTGACTGGGTAAAAGAGGCTGTTTTACATTAAGGGATCAAAGGACTTGGAATGGGATATTTCAGAAGTCAAAGGAACTGGGATTGAAGCCAAGAATCACCTACCCAGCAAATCTGAATGTAATACTTCAAGAGAAAAAAATGGTAATTCAATGATATAGATGACTTTCAAGATTTCATATTGAGGAAAAGACCAGATCTGTATTTAAAAATTTGACATCCCAAGACAAAAATCAAGAGAAACAAGAAAAGACAAACAGAAAAGAAAAATCACAAAAGACTCTCTAAACCTGAACTGTTTACATTACTACCTGGAAAGAAAATATTTTTAACTCTTGAATCTTTTCTCAGTATTTGGGTAGTTGGAGAGCTTGTACATACACACACACACACACACACACACACACACACATAGACACACACACACACACATACACATAGACAGATAGAGAGTACAGGGTGTGTTATATCAGAAGAGATGATATCCACATGCAAAAAATAAAATAAAATAAAAATTAAGGGGTGAAGGAGGAAAATTCCAGGTAGAGAAAGGGAGTAATGGAATGGGGTAGACTATAACTCATAAAAGAGATAAGAAAAATCTTATTCAATGGAGGAGATAAGGGAGAAGGAGAGAAAGGGAAAAAATAAAGTTACTTTCCCCACATGTGGCTGAAGGAGGGAATAACATGCTCACTAAATTTGATATGAAAATTTATATCACACCACAGGAAAGTAGGAGAGGAAGTGACAAGTGGAGCAAGGTGAATGTTAGAAGGGAGAGCAAATGGGAGAAGGGAGTCACTAGAAATAAACACTTTCAAGAAGGGACAAGGTCAATAGGGTAGGACAGAGGGCAATATAATTAGTATTACACAACATAATTATTATGGAAGTCTTTTGCAAAAGAATACATACTTAGTCTGTATTGAATTGCTTCCCTTCTCAGCGGGGCTGTGGAGGGAGTGGGAGAGGGAGAGAAGTTGGAATTCAAAGTATTAGAAATGAATGTTGAGAACTTTTATTGCATAAAATCGAGAAAAGAAATACAGGGAATGGGTATGGAAATTTATCTTGCCTTGCAAGAAAAGAGAGAAGATGGGGATAGGAGAAGGGTGGGGTGTAATGGAGGGGAGGGTACATTGAGGGAAGGAGTAATCAAAACTCAAGGTATTAGGAAACAGGGGGAGGGGAGTGATGGGGAGAAAAATTGGACATGTTACAAAGTGAGGTAAAAGCAATTAGTATTAAAACAATAGAATGAATTAATTACTGAGAATAAATCAATGACATCTTTAGTTTGGAGAAAAGAATTTCAGTCTAAATTTCCTAGAGGAAGGTAACCTCGGGTAAAATTTGGCATTGATGGAAAAGTCAAGGTTTTAATGGTAAATTTGATTTTGTGATTGCCATTTACTCAGGAACTAGAACATGTAGAGAAAGACATGTAAGCTACTTAAGACTTGCCTCAAAAGATGTTCCTTAGCCAAAGTGAAACTATAATCATATTTGAAACCTGGCTATTGGACCTTGCCAGTTTTAGATGCTATGAGACTATTAAGCAACTGTTCTGAGTCTAACTCCAGGTTTGGGTAGCAAGAAAGGCGATCTGAGCCTCCAATTCATGATGCCAGTAAACTGATGAATGCTGGTATGAACTGCATAGATGATCTCAAGGGAAGGGTGGGAGAGTGGCTGTTCAGCATGGGCTGAGGTGGGATTCTCCTGACTCAATTTCCCCATTGACACCTAGCAGACTTTAAGTCTGACTGAATGCAAGTGGATAATCTAATCCTGCCTGGAACTGACAAGAAGTTGGGGAGATATTGTATCCCTGCAATGTCCCTACTCTTGGTGGCAATTTCCTATAGTCAAAAGGTTTGTAAGCTTAATACCAGATCTATTCAATTATAGATTATTGGTAGCGGAATATCTGAGGTTGTCTAAAAATAAGCCATTAGGCATAGGTCTTTAGACCAACAACAATAAGTTAGGGTCCTTTAATTCTTAGTAATACTGTGGAGACAATTAGGTCAAGAGCTTGTGAAGTTAGTAACATAAATATTATTTGTGTCTCAGTTGATTAATGTTTAAAAAAAAATTCCTTTGTGGTTCATATTGTAAATGCTTTAAAAAGAAGTATCACCTGACCAAAAGTTTGAATTGCCTTATCTGTTATAAATTGTGTTAAAAATAAATAATAATAAAAAAGAGGTCATTTTTGCTTTCTTTCTTACCTACGCTTAATCACAGAGAGGCCATTTTCTCAGTTAAACTGATACCTGGAAAAGAACTTAGCTTTAAAAGGCTATGGTCTCCCACTACATTTATTAAGTGACTGTTATTTGAATGGTTGATTGATGGAAGAGATATAAAATTTAGATAAAGACTTAGGTAACGATTATAGATATATATATCTAAAAGGGGGTTTAGGAATCACCTAGTCTGACTCCTCATTTTTTGGTGAGGAAACTGAGGCAGAAAAGTGAAATAACTTATTTGTATGCCACATACATAGTAAGTGGCAGTCAGGGATCAATGAACATGTATTTATCAACCACTTAATATTTGTCATTCTATGCCTTATTTTTTTATCTAGCCTTAAACTTTGAATGAGGCTTTGCCTCAGTCTAACTGAGACCTCTTAATGACCTTAGGTTAAAAAGACCAAGGTCTCCCTCTGCATCCACGGCCATCTCCAGTCATCCTGATCTGTATCTTGCCACTGGATCCAGATGGCTCTGAAGGAGAAAGTGAGGCTGGTATCTTTGCACAGCCCTCCCTCACTTAAATCTAATTCACTTGCAAGTCATAGAATTACTTTCCTGATCTCATGGTCCTCTTTGAGAATGAAGGACAAAAAAACCACAACAACAGGTGGAAACAAATAAGGTTTAACAAGACTGGAAAGGTGGGAAGGAATCACTTCATGAAGGACACTGAAAACAAAAAAAAAGAGGTTTTATGTTTGATTTCAGAAGTAATAGGGGACCTCTGAAGTTCATAGTATTGTGGTAGGGGCTGTTACATGGTCAGAGTGGCATATTAGGAAGATCACTTTTATAGCTTTGTAGAGAATAGATTGGAATGAGCAGAGACCTGAGGCCGAAACCAATCAGTAGGCTATTGCAATAGCCAATGGCCTCAAGCCTAGACTACCCTGAAACATATGTTGACTGCCTAGTAAGAACCTCTGAAATGCTTTAGACCAGATGTTCTTAAACTTATTTGGCCTACTGTCCCCTTTTCAAAAAAACAAAATCAATTAGCACCCCCTAGAAATATACTTTCTTTAACCTTTTAACTGTTTTTTTTGAAATTTGCATCATTTAAAAAATGAAATACATTTTTTAAACTGGTGCATCTTAAATTTAATAATTTATTGTACATTTGGCAGGGGGAGGTTTGCATTGAAATTTTGATGACACAGTATTGCATCATCTAACCATATAAAATCATGTTATAAACAAGTCATTGCATGAATATATTCCTGCTGATACGTACTGGATTTCCCAACAATGTACAACACTCACCTGCCATCACTTACGTGTTAAGATCTGTCAGTATGCTTTACCACTGATTGGTTATAACTTGCATTCTGTGTGTTTATTTGGAAAGTAATTTAATCACTATGACTTTAACTGTTATACAACAGGTCAAGCATTTATAAATGATTTTTCAAGTTTTTATTCTCTTCTTATGTTTCCACAGTGCCCTTATTGCAACCAAGCCTATTACTGCCTCTCATATCTCCCCAATTGTTCCAGTGCCCCCCAGGGAGCAGTATCAACCCCTTCAGGAACCTGTGCTTTAGACCTTGGCAAATCAGTGGATGGAGTTTTGAACTTGGACCTGAGTTTGAATCCCACCTTAAATGGTTAGTAGCTGTGTGATAATGGACAAAGTACTTCATCTTTTACAACTTCAGTAAAATGGGGATAATGATAGTACCTAACTCACAGGCTTTTTGGGGAGATCAAATGAGATAATATTTGCAAAACCTTAAAGTACTCTGTAAATGCTATTAGAATAATAATTATTATTCCTGGTTGGAAGCCAAATTTTCCCTATATCAGAGACACAAAGGAAAAACAAAAACAGCATTTTTCCTTAACAAGATTACACTCAGGGTGTTCTGGTAAGTGTTTAACAACTAAATCACTGTTGGGGGTGGGGGGAGAATTGTTCCCATGACATACTTTAAATTTAATCTCATTCATGAATCTCATTCATTTTCTTAACTCTAGACCATCAACAAAACAATTAGTCAAACTCTGATTTTTTTGCATTTTCCAGTTTCCAAGATGCAAATAATCACACTGAAAATTCAGTTCAAGCTAGATCCTTAAATGAAGTGACAGCTATTTCAAATTTACATGAGTTAGCAGAGATGACAACTCTAGATTTAGAGGGTCTACATTATGTGACAAAAGAAAGGTATCCCCTCAGTCTTGTTACATATTTGGGGGTATGTTTCTTTAGCGAACAGAGCTGAGTAAATGGGTGATAGGTTCATCTTCACCATCATTACAGTTAGAGAACTTTGAGTGTTAGCCGTGGTTCACCACAAATAATGGAACAGGGAATACTCAGTAATGATACCTAACAGTAAAGCATTCATATGCTTTTTTAATTTCAAAGACAACTTGTGAGAATATCCTGTATGTCTGTGATACAAAAGCAATAGTTTTTGTATAAAACAATCCACTAAGAAAATATTTCAGGTCACTTTGCTTCCAAAAGTTGAAAGTCTTCTGATAAGCAAAAGATGTTTGTAAGCATATATTTCAGATTCTCTATTAAAAATCCAAGTCATGGCATAGTTGAAATTTCTTCAATTTTATTCATGGAAGTAAAGGCTAGAAAATGTCTCTAAAGCATAATGGTGCTTTCTGCACACATATAGTACAAGATAGTACATTTTATGGAAAAATAAATTCTTTCATAATCTTCGACTTTAAAGTAATCTTAGTTTAAAGGCATAAGCTCTACTCTTTTTCATTAGTGACAATCAAGAATAAGTTAAAGAGTTAGAAGGCTTTGAGAGAATTGTGCCAGGCAATCCCTATAGAGGATGCATAATTAATAGAAATTGATTGCTTTGCAAGTAAAAACCCAGTCAGAATAACCAACTTCATCATGACATTTTGATTCCAAGAGAAATTAATTTTTTGAACTGTAGGGTTCCAAGATAAACATGTGAGTGCTAAAAAGACTGATTTTAGTCTTCTCAGCAGGCTAAGAAGATTTAAAATGCTGAAAAGGATAAAGGCCACAGACTTGTGGCTACTCAAAGAGAATTTTTCTATGGTTTTGCAAAGAGTAGGAGTGTAAATGGATGTTGCATGTCCTCACAGTTAGAAATTTTCTCTTCCTAAAAAGTTGATCTCTGGAGCTAACCCAAATATCAAACTATCTACTAAATCTGGAAAAAATACTATTTTTCCAAAAAATGAACCATGTGTATTAAAACTCCTGATACATGTGGATAGAGATAAATAGGTGTTAGTACATTCTTGATTCTTTCACTCCCAGGGAATGTTGCCAAGTCCATTGTTGCTAATTTCTTTTTCACAAGATGCATGCCTGTTTGGAATTCTATTAAGGTGCCACCAAATCAGACAATACCATCCCAGTCACACTAAACTAACTTGCCTGCCAAGCTTTATTCCGGGAAGCCATGCTTTTTTATACAACAAACGCTACTTTCTACTGAGAGAGGTTTTTATGTCACAGTTTACAGAATGAACGGCAGTTAATTCGTTCATTCAATAAACATCGATTAAGCACCTACTAACTATCAAGCACTGGAGATAACAGAAGGAAAGAAAAGAAACAGATTCTGCCTTAAAAAGCCTAAGATTCCATTGGGGATATCTACATGGAAAAGTGCCACTATTGTGACCTTCAAATTATCCACTTTGTGGATTATAAAACACAAAGGAGCTAATTTAGAGCTAATTTTTATTTGCAGCTGTCCAGTACTTTCATAAAATCAGACTGTGAAGGCTATAGTGAACTGTGATAGTCACTTACTCAATGCAGTTAGATTCACAGTTAGAGTGAATAGGGTCAAGATGCTCCATATCAAAACCTTCTTTAGACACTAATAATACTCTGGGTAATAACAATAAACATTCATATGTTTTCTACTTTCCAAAAGACAATTTGTTAGAATATCCTGTATATTTGTGATACAAAAGCAATACATTTTGTGTGGTAAAAAATCCACTAAGAAAATATTTCAAGTCATTTTGCTTCCAAAAGTCAAAAGTCTTCTCATAAGCAAAAGACATTTGGTACCATATACTTCAGATTCTCTGGCCACAAAATAAGGAAGGTAATAGAACTTGGCTCTTACAATTATTGTGAAGATCAAATGACATAATTTAGGTAAAGTGTTTTCCAAAATTAAAAGTACCATTATGACTATTTGACAGATGATGAATTTGATAACTGGGAAGATTAATGAATACCTCTATTTATGTGGTCCCTTATAGTTTACAAAGCACACTCCACAACAATTCTGTGAGGTAGGTAGTACTCAGTTCTCAAATGGATCTGTGATTTCCTTGATTTGAATCTTCCTTGCAATGAAACATAGTGCAACCACTTCTATGCGAACAAACTCTGAGGGATTCTTGCTCTTGTCCCTCCACAAGTTCATCATGGAGGATGAAAAAACTCATGTTTTTTCCTCTGAGAAAAACTTTACCAGCATAGCACTCAGGCCATCCACCTATTATCTTGTTCTCACATGACCATCCCTTTCTATGGCACATTTCTCTGGTGGCATTATTTACCTATTCTTCAAAGTTCTTTGTTATGGCACAGTGTGCTCAAATCCACCATGTACCATGTCTCCTAGTCATTTGATAGAAGTAGGTAGCTACAAATGTCCTTATTTCCAATTGGATAGGGGAGCAAGAGTGTGAGAAGGTGGCCTTGGCATATTTCTACATCTGGGTATCTTTTGACATTAACCTTTCTTTGGTCTGTTCCTATTAAGATCTGGCATAGAAATCTATCACTGTCCTGCCACCACCAAATCCCATAAGTAAACTCCCTGAATAAAACCTATTTCCTGCCACGTGACTGCTTCTTTCTTCAGTTGCTACCTTCTCATTGTGGTGGGACCATTCCTCTGGGTGGTCTGCCCCCTGATACCTTTCCACAAATAAGAAAACAGAGTTAATTGCCTGCCCAAGGACACACAGATAATAAATTGTGGGGACCCAAACTGTTGCTACAGTTTCTGATCCTAGGTATAGTATTCTATATATTCCCAGTATATTCACCCTGCTAATTAATGGAATAGCTGGCACAAGATCTAGGTCAGAGCTCTTTCTGCCACCTCACACTGCCAACAAAAGAATTTTCTTATTGTCTGCCATCATGTGTTCAGAGAATGAAAATTAATACTAATGTTGGAGATTTAGTAGACTGGCAGTTCACTAAGCTAGTACTCTTCCAATAAACATAGAATCATATGGATAAAAGAAACCTTAAAAGAATTCTTCCATGTACAACCCATAAGGAGTCTCATGTAAATACCATCTCCACACATTTTATACATCTACGCAGCTAGATGATACAATGGATAAATGCACTGGACCAAGAATCAAGAAAAAGAGAGTTCAAATCCTGCCTCAAACACTTGCTGGGTACGTTACACTGGATAAGTAATTTAGTCTCTGTCTGCTTCAGTTTCCTCATCCGTAAAATGGAGACTACTAATAGCATCTGCATCCAAGGGCTGCTGTGATAATATGAGAGAAATAATTGCAAATCTTGAAGTAATATGTAAATGATATCTATTATTATTAAATCTAGCACAAAAACAAGTTCTTACTTTTGTATACCTTCTTTTTTTTGGCATTTGTTATTTGAACTTAAATATAAAAAGAGAAAAAAATTGCCATGTAGACAGCAGACAATAAGAGATCCAATAAAAACAATAAATTTCTATTTCAAGAAAATCTATATAAGAAATACTACAAAATATTTTCAAAGATGCCCAGCTTTTCTTTGTTTCCTTATTGGTTTTCTTTTGTTCTCTGCTGTGCACTTTTTGCTTTATTTCTTCCCCTCGCCACCCCACTCCCATTACAATTATGGGTTGAGACATATATAAATATATATGTATATATATATACAAAAATATACATGTACATATATATACACATGTATGTATGTGCACACATACACATGCACATATATATACAGGTATCTATGAACATATACATATGCACATATATACACTTGTACACTTATCTGTAAGACCATACTATGCTTATTTCCACCTGTCATCTCTTTCTCTGAAGGTGGATAGCATTTTCCTTCATAATTCCAAGTCTTTCCAAGTTTTTCTAAATCAACCAGCTCATCATTTTCTACACCTCAGCAATATTCCAACCCAATCATATCCTATCTGAGAGAATGTCTATGAAAAATTTTCCCCCAATTTTCTGCATTCCTTCTACTCTTGGCTATATAGGTTTCATTTATATAAGAAAATTTTAATTTAAAATAATCCAGATTATCCTTTTTATACTTCAACAATGCTCTCCTTCATAATATAATGTAAAGTCTGATATTGCCAAATCTACTTCCTTTACATCTTTTTTTTCCTAGTATCGTTGAAGTTCCTGATGTTTTGTTCTTCCAAATGAACTTTGTTATTTTTTCTAACTCAGTAATTTTTTTAGTAATTTAGTTGGGATAACATTGAAAACATAGATTAGTTAGGTAAAATTGTTATTTTAAAAACTGTATTGCCTTTACCTACTCATGAACAATAAATATTACAATTATTTAGATTTGAGTTCATGTGTATAAAGAGTGTTTTGTTTATATTCCTATAGTTCCTTTGTCTGTTTTGGCAGATATGTACCCATGTATTTTATACTGTGTGGGTATTTTAAATAGTCTAAAATAACAATGAGTAATATTGCTGACACATAGTATAATTTCTCTGTTTTTCACTTTTGATTATTTTTAACTCCAATTTTGCCTGAGATCATGATTACAATCCCAGTTTTTTTTTTACATAATAAATTCTACTCCCGTCCTTTATTTTATTTTTGTGTGTGTCTCCCATTTTTACATTTCCTGAAAGCAACATATTGTTGAATTCAAATTTTTAATATGCTATCCATTTCTAAGTGTTACGGGGAAATTTATCCCATTCACATTTTAAGCTATAATTACTCATTTTGTATTTTCTTCCTTCCTATTACTTCTCACTATCCTTCTCACCCTATTTACCCTATCTCACCTCACTTCTCTGCTTTACTTCTTCCCACTATCTTGCCCTCTTACTCCTTAACCTACTAACCCCTCTAAAAGTCCCTGTCTTATCCTTTCCTTCTATCCTATCTCCTTCCCCTTTTATTTCTTTCTGAATTTAGAAGACTTTTGTATATGTATACATATATGTACGCATTTATACACATGTACATATATATATATAACTACACACACACACATTTCCCTCTTTAACCCATTTACAATGAGAGTATGATTCTAAAACTACCTGCCATCTCCTCTACTTGTTCTGTATCAATTATTTCCTTTTATGCCTCAGTTGCATGAAATAATCACTCCTTTTTATCTCTGCATAGTTTTTATTTTATTTTTTAGAATCCCCCAATCATTCTCAGCTCAGCCCAAGTCTTTCTTTCATATTACCCAAAGAATGATGACAATCATAAGAGCACTACTAATATTTTCATATATATGAAGTAAACAATTTGACCTTATTGATTCGCTCATAATTGGTCTTTAATGTTTACCTTGTATATCTCCTGGATGTTACATGTCAAATTTTCTCTTAGACTGTGGGGATATTGTCACAAACAATTGAAAATCTTTCAATTCATTAAATGTCCATTTTTGGTTTTGTTTTCATTCAGGATTATACTTAACTTTGCTGGGTAAGATTTCTTGGACATAACCCCAGTTCTTTTGCTCTGTTGAAATATAATAGTCCAAGACTTAACAGTCCTTCAACATAGTAGCTGCCAGGTCTTCTGGCATGCTTATTGTAGCTCCATGGCATTTAATTTTTTCCCTTGTTGCTTCCAGTATTTTCTCCTTAACTTAGGACCTTTGAAACTTGGCTCTGATATTTCTGTAAGTTTTCCTCTAGGGATCTCTTTCAGGTGGTGAAAGTGGATTTTTTTTTCTATTCCTGCTATGCCTTCTTGTTCTGGGTAATTTTCTTTGATAATTTCTTATGATATTTTATCAAGATGATTTTTAATCATATTTTTCTTATAGTCTGACTATTCTTTTATTATTTCTACCCAGTAAGTTCTCTGTATCAGTTGTCTTTCCAATGAGATGTTTTCACTTTCTCTTCTATTTTTTTTCATCCTTTTGATTGTGTTTTATGATATCTTGGTGTCTTAAAATATCATTAGCTTCTCCTTGCCCAATTCTAATTTTCAAGAAATTATTTTCTTCCTTAAATTTTTGATTCTTTATTTCAGATTGACTTCCTTTTTATAATTTCCTTGATTTTCTTGGATAGTTCTTATTTTCTATTTTTTCAGTCTCTCCTCTTTGATTTTAAAATCCTTTATATGTTCTTCCAAGAACCCTTTTTGTGTTTGAGACCATTTCATATTCATCATCTTTCATGAAATTATCAAGGAAAACTGCCCTGAGATTCTAGAACCAGAGGGCAAAATAAGTATTGAAAAATCCACCAATCACCGCCTGAAAGAGATCCAAAAAGAGAAACTCCTAGGAACATTGTGGCCAAATTCCAGAATTCCCAGGTCAAGGAGAAAATATTGCAAACAGCTAGAAAGAAACAATTCAAGTATTGTGGAAATACAATCAGGATAACACAAGACCTAGCATCTTCTACATTAAGGGATCAAAGGGTATGGAATAGGATATTCCAGAAGTCAAAGGAACTAGGACTAAAACCAAGAATCACCTACCCAGCAAAACTGAGTATAATATTTCAGGGGAAAAACTGGTCTTTCAATGAAATAGAGGACTTTCAAGCATTCTTGATGAAAAGACCAGAGCTGAAAAGAAAATTTGACTTTCAAACACAAGAATGAAGAGAAGCATGAAAAGGTGAACAGCAAAGAGAAGTCATAAGGGACTTACAAAAGTTGAACTGTTTACATTCCTACATGGAAAGACAATATTTGTAACTCTTGAAACTTTTCAGTATCTGGGTATTGGGTGGGATTATACACACACACACATGGACTTGCACATGCACACACACATAGAGACAGAATGCACAGAGTGAATTGAAGAGGATGGGATCATATCTTAAAAAAATGAAATCAAGCAGTGAGAGAGAAATATATTGGGAGGAGAGAGGGAGAAATGGAATGGGGTAAATTATCTCTCATAAAAGAGGCAAGCAAAAGATTTTTTAGTTTGGGGAAAAAGAGGGGAGGTGAGAGAAAAACATGAAGTTTACTCTCATCACATTAGACTAAAGGAAGGAATAAAATGCACACTCATTTTGGTATGAAAACCTATCTTACAATACAGGAAAGTGGGGGATAAGGGGATAAGCAGGGTGGGGGGGATGATGGAAGGGAGGGCATGGGGAGGAGGGAGCAATATGAGGTCGACACTCATGGGGAGGGACAGGATCAAAAGAGAATAGAAGTAATGGGGGACAGGATAGGATGGAGGGAAATATAGTTAGTCTTATACAACACAACTATTATGGAAGTCATTTGCAAAACTACACAGATTTGGCCCATATTGAATTGCTTGCCTTCCAAAGGGAAGGGGTGGGGAAGGAGGGAGGTAAAGAAGTTGGAACTCAAAGTTTTAGGAACAACTGTCGAGTAATGTTCTTGCCACTAGGAAATAAGAAATACAGGTAAAGGGGTATAGAAAGTTATCTGGCCCTACAGGACAAAAGAGAAGTTGGAGACAAGGGCAGAGAGGGATTATAGAAGAGAGAGCAGATTGGTCATAGGGGCAATTAGAATGCTTGGTATTTCTGGGGGGGGAGGGGACAAAAGGAACCCAAAATTTTGTTAAAATGAATGTTAAAAGTTAAATAAATAAATTAGTAATAAAAAAAAAAGAAAAAGGAGTGCCTTTTTTCACTTTTCTATGAACCCAGATCTTCTCTATCCCCATAGTAGCTATCTATGGTTGAGTTCTTTCACCTTTGCTTATTCGTGTTTACTGTTTTATTGTTTTATTTTGTTTTAAACATCTAATAGTATAATCAAGTTGTAGTCCCAAGGAATAGTAGAATGATATCCCAAGTCTCAGGTCTTGTTTGTTGTTATTTTCTGAGGTCTGTCTCAGGGCTCAACCTTGTACTCTCTTCTACACTCCTAAGCCACCACTATGGTCCACAGTCATACTGTGCTGCAGGTGAATTTCATCCATTGGGTCCCTTTAGTGGCTACAAACTACAGCTGTTCTCTCTGCCCCAGAAGGACCTGAAACCAGGAATTATGCCATTCTGCAAATACCCACAGACAGCAGGACCTTTTTTCCTCTTCTACTGTACTCAACAGGTATGTGCCAGCCCCTTCTCCCTGTAGGCACAACCAAAGACAGGTGTGGTCTGCACAGCTATGTTTGGCATCCCTTGACAGTGGTTCTTTAATCTTCTCCTACTCAGCCCTCAGATCAGCACATAGTCACCAAAATGAAAGTTTCTAAGGCTGAGACTGCCTCCCAGCCCAGCTATCCCCAAGGCTTGTTGTTTGTTGATTCTTCAGAGTTGGCCTGGAACTGTTTGCCCTTCTTTCAGGCCAAGTCTCTGCTCCTTGAGGTCAGGTCTTCCCTGGGAATTCTTAAATTGAAGGACAACTGTTTTACCCCATGTTCATTTCTGCTGTTCTGAGGTGATGTTCTATCTTTTTTGTGTGTGTGGAGGAAATTTGGAGAGCTAAAAGTTTTCTGACCTACTCCTCCATCTTCCCAGAAGCCTGTCTTCTTTTTTTTTTTTTGTATACGTTCTAGAATACCTCTGGCAATCCTGAAATCTATCTACTCCATTGTCAGAAATTTTCAGTAGTCAATTTAATAAGAGTTGTTAATATATAGTTAAACATTTTATCCCACAACCTTTGAGAAGGAATATATTTAATTCAATTTAACAAGAATTTGTTAAACATCTCATTGAAGAGAATGGCACCACAGTATATACATCAGTCTTGAACTTAAGAATTAAACTTGGAATTAAACTTGAATCTGACACATATTAGCTAATGGGTAAGTGCTATAGACAAATCTCTAAGATTATTAAATATAGACACTTGGTCCATGTGTATTAGTGTAGGGACTTTTCACACTAGGAGCTCATCACTTCCTTTCCTACATCCTAAGGGGAAAAAAAGTGCAAGTCACAGCTAGGTTCTGGCATATAAAAATAGATAATAATAGATAATTTTAGATTTTTATCAGAAGCTTAAAATCCAAAATGTAGAAGATGCAGAAGGTAGAAAAATCATACAAATAAACAATTTAACAGGGATTCAAGGTAAAACATGATCAATGTAAAAAGGAACACAAAGTGTTACATCAGATTTAGGGAAGAAGGATCCCTGTTCAGTTGGGGATGAGGTGGTAATAAAGAAGAAATCATGTGGCATGGTCATGGGCCTGAAAGGAAAGCAAGGGATCCATTCTACAGGAATGGAGTGTGAGGAGAGGATAGTTCATTTCAGGAATGGAGAATGATAAGGTCAAGAATACAAAGATAGAAGAAGAAAGAATGAAAACGTAGATCAGAGTGTGCATCAGAAATTTTAAAAATACATCATATCTAAATTTAGAACTGAAAGCAACTTAGGAGGATATCTATTGCAACTCCCTCCTTTTACAAGTGACAGTACTAAAGGGAGAGAAGTTAAGGGACTTGCCCAAGGCTACACAAGTCAGAACTCTCAGATATGGAATTTGACCCTAAGTCCTTTAATTCTGAACCCATTTCTCTTTCCATTGCATCACATGAAAGGGAACAGTACATGATAACTGACTCCAGAATGGATAGATGGATTTGTAATGTTACTGGCACATAGTAAACACTTTACAAGTGATTTTTTTTCCATCCATCCATCCATTCATTGTAGAATTAATTTACTCATTCCTTATGTCCTGATCTCAAATACCAGAATCACTATCTTAGAAATTATTCCCTAGGTGAGATTGAGCAGTAAAGACATTTTTCAGTAAAGGAATGACTTGATCAGAGAAATTTTCTGAGATGAAAGGGTATCTGATTTTTAAATACTTCCACAGGATAAGCTAAAGGAAATAGATGCAAAACTGCTTTCTTTGTCCAAAACTATGATCAAGTAAAATTATTTTAAATCCACAAAGGCTATGCCAACATGTTCCCCAAATGGCTTCCCAGATCTCTTCCAGCCCCATTTCAAATGCCTGAGATTGTCACATGAACCCTAGAGGCTTCAGAGCCTTGATATAATTGAACATGGGGGCCAAAAGCTTGTCACATACTCAGCAAAAGACAAAATAAATTCACCTCTATTTTTTGCATTTTTTAATTTTAAAAGATATGCTTTTGTCTCCAGAGATTTTGTTTATTGCTTTTAATTCAAATTCTGCTCTACACTATAGTGACCACTGGGGAAACTAGATTCTGATATGTGTCTATGTGAATCCCAAACCTTTTTTAACTTGATAAATCATACATAGTTCTGTAGCTCAGCTTCCAAGTCAAATAAGTGGAAATGATTCAACCATGTATTTTTGATGGGTGACTTCAAATCATTCTATTTTTCACAATGGTATTCATCAAATGTACTCAATGTCAATAATTGCTTAAGCTATTTCCTATCTCCAAGCTAATAGAAGAACAAAGTCTACTTTGGTTTAATAAAGTCAGTCTCAAAATTGCACTTTTTACTTGACTGCCAAAAATATATGGAGATCATAAAGGAGGTATTATTACAATTTGCATTGTAAAGAATCTGTGGAACTTAACTGCAGACCAGCCACAGTCTGTATTTATTACTCACTTAGATAATCATTTCAGACATGGAAAATACTACCTACTGAGTTTACAGGAAGAAATAATTAGAAATGCATAACTCCAAGTGACTGTTTTTCATTCTGATACAATTTAATTGAGATCACATTTCATTTCCATAATATGATTTTCATCTACATAAAATATGCATTATATCACTTCTATTAATATTCCCTCAATTTTCTATCCTTCAATCTCCCTAGTATGAATGTGTTCACAATTAGGACTTTAAAATGTACTCACCTGGATGTAATTGAGCCATTATGACAATTCAAATAGATGGCTAGTAAGTCATCCTGATGGCTACTGGCGGCTGACAGTTAATGTACATTTATAAACTCTTCTTTGGAAAAATGCCATGACTTGTTAAGTACCAGTGGAGGTGGAGTTGGGGACAGGGAGGTTAACAGAATCATTTTTCCTAAAATTCTTTATTAATAGTTTATTACTAATCACAATAGTGATCAAGATTAAATATTTTAAGGTTAGTTCCAAGGAAGTATTGTCTCTGCAGATGAATTTGTATTCTTCATGGGCCAGAAAAACAAAATTTTGCAGTGCTATGTATTTCTGGTTTTCTTCTCTGAAAATTTAAAGGTAAATGTATTGGCTGTGTCACAATCTGCATAACTCAAGTGGCTGAAAGTGTCTCCTGCTTTTCTCAGATAGTTCCAGTAATATTTTATCCTTAGATGTTTTGTCTTCAGCTGTATTATAATGCATGTCACTTCTAGTCCTTTGGGAGTAAGTGGGAGAACACATTTTTAATAAATATAACAAAATTTGAATCAGTCCTAAAAAAATGAGTTTCTCTGCTATAATTTTTAAAAATACATAAAATTTATAAATTATACATCATAAATTTTAAGACATAAGATAATGTATTATAATATTGGAAGTAGTTCCAAATAGAAGTGCCAGGAAGATTGAACTACTTATATTGATAAAATATTATTGAACAGCAGAAAGCTATGTACAGTTGACTTGGTAAGTCTAATACTCAAGTTTACTTTCATTTCTGTATAGACTTCATCCCATCAAAGAAGTCCAGGAACCCAAGCCCTGTAGAATCCTTGAAACTCCAGAGCTTCTGACTATTCATATTTTAATATTTTGAAAGCATGTGCATCGTTAACATATTTTTAATGGAATTAATGTATTTAAATGGAATGAGAAGATCTTTCTCATCCATTAATAGGTCTATGTGACCTGCTTAAGTCACATGGAAGTGTAAGTCACATGAGTTTGAGTCACATGAAGCCTGTGGCAGGAGAAGCTTGCTGAATGGGTTGAACAGGAACAGTGGAGCAGGAAGGGTGAAGCAGGAAGAGGTGGAGCAGGAGCAGAGCTGAGAGTAAGTTGGTCAGACTAGTCAGAGCTGGGAAGGACAGAGGAAGCAGGCAACTGGCTGTGAGTGGGAGAAGGGCGTTTTGCTTAGGGAAGCCTGTTTGAGGGAAGGCCTGTCAATGTGTATAGACTTCTTGCTTATTATGATGAATTTTTTCTGCTGCTATGATGGGTTTGGTTTTCTGGTGTTGGGATTTGGCTTTCTGGTGTTTGAATAAACATTTTGGTTCTGTCTTCCTTACTGAGAATCTATTATGTTCTGTGATTCAGAAATGTTCTGGCATATTCATAGATGTTGTAGGCACCGTGAATATTGTCTTGGTCCTACAGCATGTTGCTCTGAAAATAGATGCAGTTGGTTTGAACAACCTGGAACAGTTTAAGTGAGCTACATAAACTATGCTAGAATAAAAGATAGCTCTTGTTTAAAAATGAGAAGAGTAAAACAAGAATACAAAGTCAGGCAAATCATTTTTTTTAATGTTGTATTTTTCTCTGAGGGAGGAAGGCAAAGCAACTGGGGTCAAGTGACTTGCCCAAGGTCACACAGCTAGTAAGTGTCAAATGTCTGAGGCCAGATTTGAATTCAGGTCCTTTGGATTCCAGAGCTGGTGCTCTATCACTGAGTAACCTAGCTGTCCCTAATTTTATACTTCTATGGCACCATATTAAAGTGATCTGAACTCAAGAGTATGCTTGACTTGTCCTGGAAATTACTAGTCCTGTTGAATGTAAGCTCCTTGAAAGCAGTGTTTGGGTGGGGGTTAAGGGAGGCTGTCTTATGTCTCCAGCAAATAACATAGTACTTTACAAATGGTGGCCACTTAATTAGTTCCTGTTGGATTGGATTGAATTGGTCATTTCTATAACTACTTTGCGAAGATGCCCTTTCTTAGACTGACTAGAAGCAAACTGGTTTATCTGGGGTTGGGATGGGATGAACCATGTTCACTTCATTCATGCCAAAGATCAGGTCACCTAGTCTGCCTCATCAGTAGTCAGGTACCTACATTCACACACATATACATGCATGCATGCATGCACACACACATATATATGTACATGTATGTGTGTATGACATTAAGAAAGCCCAATCACTCTTTCAAATAACCTTCCAAAATATAAGAATTTTAGGCCATGAAGGATTTCAGGACATCCAGAATTCACTTTAAAAGTGAAAATATTCCTGAAAGAAGTCTTACAGGAGATTATTAATAGCTAAAAGCAGAATCCTATGGAAATGCTTCTCAGCATAGGCACCAAGAAAGCTGGGTGGGTGTCAAGTCACTTAGCAGGTGGGACACCAAAGACAAATGGTGCACTATGATATGTTATCTTCAGCTGGTGATCTGTGTGGAGCTTCATGGAATCCCAGAATATTAGAATTATAAGGGAACTTGCAATTTACAAGGTTATCTTGTCCAACCTATTCCTATTCAGGAAATCTCTCTACAACTTCCACAGATCACCTAGCCTCAACTTGAAGACAGCAACTGAGAAAATGGGACAACAGGATCATGGATTCTAGAGCTAAATGAGGCTAAAACAACATTTAGTCCAAGCCTCTCATTTTACTGATAAAGAGACTGGTCTGGAGAGATTGTGAATTTCCCGAGGAAATATATATGGTGACAGAGCCAGGATCTCATCTCATGTCCTGTGAGTTTAAATTTGATAGAGCCTATTGTTAAATAGTTAATGTGATCACTGTGTGAAAAACTCAGAAATTGGCATATACTAAAACTAGGGCTTGATTTGTCATTTTGTCCATTGTCTAGACTTACGTGAATGACAGAAGAAAGTTCAAAAATGCTGATTAAACTTTAAAATGTGTCATGCAAATTTGTAGTACAAGTTACCAGCACATCCCTGTTTGCAACCCATTTCTTTCAAAGGCAACTCATTATACTTCTGGATCCTTGTAACTGTTAGGAAATTTTTCATTGAATTAAGTAGAAATATGCTTCTCCCCCTTGTTCATCCATTGTTTCAACTAATTACATCTGTTTGATGTCAAACAGGGCAAGTTGAAAATCTCTTCCATATAACAGTCCTTCACACACTTGATAATAACTGTTGCTAAACTCTTTTATGATCTGAAAGATTCTCACCATACTGGTTAATCTCTTCTGGATGCTCTCCAAGTTACCAGTGGTGTCTACTAAAATGTGATGCCTTGACCAGAACATAATCATACAGGTGTGGTCATTCAGAGCAGAATGCAAAAGAACCACCAATTCCTATGTCTTGGACTCTTGTCCTTTCTTCTGTTTTATATTCTTCCTCTTATCTCTAATCCCTAAAATATTCTTGTTTTCAATTTAAAGATAAAATTTGCTATCTATTCTTATGTCAGTAAACATTTTTTAAAAAATGAATTTAACTGCCTTAATGTTTTGGTTAAAAGGAAAGAGTAAAAACAAAACAAAACCATCATTTGAGTCTCAACATTGTCACTTACTAGCTGTGTCACCTTGGGCAAGTCATTTCACTTCTTCCAAACCTAATTTCTTCCATTAAAAAATGAACTACCTAACTCATTTTTTTGTTATTGTAAAGATCAAATGACATAATATAGTTATAAAGCATTATATGAAGAGCAGCTAAATGTCTGCCATGTGTCAAAGCATGCATTTATATTTCTGATGTCTCTCTTAGGTAGTACACACCTACAGGGCAATGATTGAGTGTGTTTATTCTGCTTTACAACACACAGAAGAGGGCCTCATACAATTTGTTATTATATGTACTTTCTGATAGTGGCAGTACATGATCTAAGGATCTCTTAAGACCTCAAGTCTAAGTGTCAAAAGACTCTAGCTCCCATAAGACCTACTGCCCATAGGGGTCCTAGCAGCCTACAGCCTTGAGCATTTCCTGAGAAGAGAGCAGCTAAAGAAGGAGCAAAACAACCTGTATCACCATGGAAACAGGTCAGAGAGAAAGGATACTGCGGAGAGAAATAGGGACTTCGAAACTGTCCACATTCTAACTTTTCTCATTCTCACCAACATACTCCTCACTTCTGGTCTTCATAGACTGGAAGAAAAGGAAGTTCAGGTTAATGATGAGTGGCAAAGAGAATGGGGTCTTTTTTCTTTGACTCTTCATCCAATCTCCATAGTTTTTCTAACACTTAATTCATTAGTTAGCATCATTTAAAAAAAAACCTCATCATGTAGAATGTTAAAGAAGTTGTATCTATATAGATAATGGTCATATGTGAAGGGAAGTAGGTATGATGGCTCAGAGAATGTACAGGTGTAAGACTATATTATAGATCCCAGATTGAGATCGTAGAATAAGCCATATTCCCCTAGTCTCTTTCTAGTTCTTCCCCTCCGCTTTTTTCATTCCCTTAACCAGTTTTAGAACTTAAAGATCACATAGCATATTTTTTGAACAGGAACAACAGATAACACTTTTTTCTCCTCATTAATTAAAATATCCTACAATCTAACATATGAATAAGAAGGGATAGATACTAACACAGCAGAGATGATTTTTTCCCTATATAAGGCTGAAGTCAGATATATCCTTTTGTGCTACTGTCTCACACATATAACAGGCTGGCACATGGATGGCACAGATGGTTGGCATGATACAAGTCTACACTCTCCTATCTAAAAGCATCTGAAAGAAAACCATCGCACCCCTGTCCTTAGTTGAAAATTCATGTAGTCTGTAATACATATCCTTCAATAAACTTTGCTAGAATACTACATTTTGTGAATGAGTTATCTTATAATTTCTCTTACATGATGTCAGACAGCATATAGACACACATTTAAAGAGTATTTGCTATTGATGGCAGAAAATGGACAAGATGAATGAAAAGATCTTCTGACTGAAAATAATCTTCTTAGACCAAGTTGAATTTTTCTTCTGGTAGCACACCTTCAGGTAGCCTGGCAGAGAGGCAGGATATAGTCTCTTAAGCAGTAATTTTTGACTTGTTTTACTAGTAATTTCTTTCTTCAAAATGTCAAAACAAAAAGGAGAAATTAGATTCTGTACCTGATTGCTTGGTTAGAAATGATGAGAACTGGGAAGAACCACTCTATCCTAAAGTTTGTGATATAGGAGAATCTAGGCATAGCTTGATGTTCTCCCTTTATTTAGATTTTAATGAGTTTAGAGGAGAGCTGGACAAGAATAAATGCCTCAGAGGAAGTTATCATTTTGTAAATACATTATGGTGCTAGGTGGCCTAGTGGATAGAGTAACAAGCCTGGAGTCAACAAGATCTGAGTTCAAATCCTGAATCAGACACTTACTAGCTGGGAGACTTTGGGCAAGTAATTTAGCCCTGTTTGTCTCAGTTTCCTCTTCTGTAAAATGAGCTGTAGAAGGAAATGGCAAACCACTCCAATATCTTTGCCAAGAAAACTCCAAATGGGGTCATAAAGAACTGGATACAATTGAAACAATTCAACAACAACAAAAATAGATAAATAGATAGACAGAGATAGATAGATAGATAGATAGATAGATAGATAGATAGATAGATAGATAGATAGATAGACAGACAGATAGATCCTAAAAGTGCCTAACCACCTAATCAACAAGTATTTAAAAGTGCTGAGGAAACATGCAGGAAGTAAAGAATAGTGGCAATGGACTTAGACATTTGTTTTAGTACTGAATGCTGGGTAGTATTGATGCCCAAGTTTAAACCAATGTAAAAATCATGCCTATGTAGGTAGGAAAGCCCATAAATGGAAGTTAATTTGAAAAGTTCAAAATTTACACAATAATGCAAATAAATTTTCAAATAGGATTTGTTTCTTAAATGTTAAGAGCACAAAACTAGAGAGTTGATCTAATTTATTTTCAATTCAAGCCAGATAATATGACCCTTCAATGGGTCATTTATCTCTAAATTAAAGGCTATCCATCTAAGCTTACATTAATAAAATATGTTAAATTTCGATTGATGAACATAATTCACTTTAAGTGATGCTACATATATTATGCCTGGGCTTTCAAATATCTTTTAAGGTCATCCTGATAATTTATAGTATAAAAATAGTACAATATAAAAGTAATATAAGACATAGAAAATAAAAATTTTAAAGCTTTATAACTTTTATCAATAAATTATATTACACATAAAATTATACATATTATAAATTATTTTCATACATATTGTCTATTCCTCATAACAATCTTATGTATTAGATAGGACAAATATTATTGTCACTATTATCACTAGGTCATCATCCTGATACACCTTGACAGATGTGGCTTCCCCACTGTTGCCTTCATATTCTAGGCAGAAAAACTATAGAGACCAGGGGGCTCTGCATCTGAGCTGCCTCTGCTGCTGCTTTTGCTGGACTCCCCGTAGTCTAGGCTGCATTCAAGAAAATTTGTATCTCAGCTCCCAGTGGAGGCACCAGGAGGGCTCAGTCATAGGGGTAAGTACACCTGCTGGTCAGACTTTCAGGGACTCAGTGGGTCCTGGGATGAGCTGCCTCCCCACCTTCTCCTTGACTGCCTCCTTCATTTTGTCATAATTGTCTCTCAGGGGAGGGGGAGAGGGAATTATCTTTTACTTCTATGAAAAAATAGCTAGCATGTTTATCAATAAATCAAGTCAACAAGTTGTCAGTTAAGGTTTACTATGTACCAGGCACTATATGCTAAGTGCTGGAAATAAAAATATAAGCAAAAAGAAAGTCAGTCCCTGTCTTCAAGGAGATTACATTCTCGAAAGGGAAGAACACACACACACACAAACACACACAGACTCACACACAAATGAACTTGAAAGTGGGGAGAGAAAGTGAATGTGAGGTGACTGGATAGTGATATGGGAGATGAAGAAATTGAAAGAAAACTTCATTCTCAGGAAAAAAAAAAAGATGTGAACATGGTCAAGGTACTTTCTTTAAAGTAGAGTTATCAAAAGGAACTGACCAATCAAAGGAAATAGTGGAGGAGCTATCTTTCATTTGAGTGACTACTGTGTGCCAAGAATTATGCTAAGTGCTGGGGATACAAAGAAGAGAAAAAGATATTTCCCATTCTCAGGAAGCTCACAATCTAGTTAAGGAGACAATGAGCAAACAACTAGGTATCAACATGAAGAATTGAAGAATATGTAAGAGGAATTTGAAATAATCAACTGAGGGAAGACAATAGAATTAAGAGGTATTGGGAAAGACTTCTTGTAGAAGGTGAGGTTTTTGTTGGGGTTTGACATAAATCAATGAAGCCAGAAGGCAGAGGTAAGAAGGGACAACATTCCAGAAATGGGGGACAACCAAGGAAAATGCCCTTAGTGTCTTAGGGAAGAAGTAGCTAGGAGATGAGAGTCGCTGGATCACAAAATATGAAATAAAATGAAAGGAGGGAAAAAAACACTGGAGAGGTAGGTAAGTAGGAGATAGACTGTGAAAAACAATAAACACCAAATAGACGATTTTATATTATCCTGAAAAATAGGTCAGCCTGCCACCTCTTCATCTGATTGGTCAGTTCCTTTGGAAACCTGATAGAGAAAAAAATGAAAAAAAGAAACTAGAAAAGAGATGTAAATGTTAGTTTAAAAGGGTACAAAAATACTGAAGGAAATAACACCTACTGACTGTAGTAAATAATTCTTTAAAAAATTTGAATCAGACAAGTGGAACATAATGGTTCCATGAGACATCAAAAGGCATTAAAACAATGGCAAAAGAATAAAAAAATAGAAGAAAATGTAAAATATCTCATCAGAAAAATAACTTACCTTGAAAATAGATTGAGGAGAGATAATTTAAGAATTACTATACTACTTGGAAGCTAAGATCCAAAAGAACCTAGACATCATATTTCAAGAAAATATAAATAAAAACTGCCCACATATCTTAGAACCAGAGGACAAAATAGAAATTGAAAGAATCCACTATCACCTCCTGACAGAGATCCCATAATGAAAACTCCCAGAAATATCAGAGCCAATTTTTAGAGTTCCCAGGTCAAAGAGAAAATGCTAAAAGCATCCAGAAAGAAACCCTTCAAATATAATAGACTCATAGGATCACACGAGATTTAGTAGATACAATGTTAAAGGAATGGAAGGCAAAGAAGCTAGAATTACAACCAAAAACAACCTAGTCATCAAAACTGAGCATATTCCCCTTCAGGGGAGAAAAGTGGATAGTTAATTAAATAGAGTACTTCCAAGCATTCCTAAAGAAAAGAGCAGACGTAACTACATAATTTGAATTTCAGACAAAAGACTCAAAAGAATCATCAAAAGGTGAATATGAAAGAGAATCATAAGGGACTTAATAGGGTTAAGCTGTTTACTTCCCACTGGGGTCCATAATATATGTAATTCCTAAGAACTTAATCATTATTAAGATAGCTAGGCATCTACATAATCAGAAGACGTTAGTATGAGTCAGTCATGTTGGGAAGATCTCAAAAAAAAAGGAGGGTTAAGAAAGAGGTTCACAGAGGGAAAAGGTGGAAGGGAATGGAAGAATGGAGGAAATTATCTTACATAAAAGAGGTTTTTAAGGAAGAGTGTTTAGAGGGGATGGGAAAATGGGGGTGTGCAAAACTCATTCTCATTTGAACTATTTCAAGGAAGGTATGCTTTATATACACATTCAGTAGGGCATAGAAATCTACCTTCTCCAACAGGGAAACACAAAGTAAGAGAAAGATTGTGGTAGTAATTAAAGGGAGGGTAGATAAAGAGAGGCAGTATTTAGAAGAAAACTGCTTTTTTTGAGGAAGCATAAGGTTAAAAAAAGAGAATTCTAAATAGGAGAAAATAAGATGGAGGGAAATACAGTTATTAATCATAGATGGGAATGGGAAGAACTCACCCATAAAATAGAAGTGAATAGAAGAATGAATAGGAAAAAAATAATCCAACAATATGATGGTTACAAGAAACACACTTGAAATAGAATCACACACTGAAAGTTAAATTGAGGGGCTAGAGTAGAATCTGTTATGTGTAACCTGAAATAAAAAGTACAGGATTAGCAATCATGATCCCAGACAAAGCAAATGCATAAATAACTCTAATTAATATGGTATTGAAAGAAACTACATTTTGCTAAAGAGTACCATAGACAATGAATTAATATTAATACTAAACATATATGTAACAAATTGCATAGCATCCAAATTCTTAAAGGAAAAGTTAAATTAGTTACAGGAGGAAAGAGAAAACTATACTAGTGGGGGAACTAAATTTACCCCTCTCAGAACTAGATAAAACTAACCATAAAGCAAATAAGAAATAAGTTAAGGAGAAGAATAGAATTTTGGGAATGTTAGACATGATAGATCTCTGGATAATATTGAATGTAATAAGAAGAAATAACTTTTCTCAGCTACACATGGGACATAAAAATCTTATAAGTAAATGCAGAAAAGCAGAAATGTTAAATGTACCCTTTTCACACCATTATCCAATAAAAATTAGATTCAATAAAGGGCCTTGGAAAGAAAGATTAGGAATTAATTGAACATAAAATAATGATCTAATCCTATATAATGAGTAGGCCAAAGAACATATCATAAAAATAATCAAATTTTCATTAAATATAATGACAACAATGAGACAATATAAAAAATTTGGGAGATATAGTTAAAGCAGTAGTTAGGGATAAATTTATATCTCTAAATGCTTATACTAGTAAAAGAGAGAAAGAGTAGATCAATGAACTGGGCATGAAACTTTAAAAAACAACCTAGCAAAAAAGAGATTTAAAATCCCTAACTAAACAGCAAAATAAAGATCCTGAAAAATCAAAGAAGAGATTAATATAAATGAAAAATTTTTTTTTAAAATAAACTAATAAATAAAACTACGAACAGGTTTTAGGGAGAAAATGAAATACTAGTTATTTTTATTTTTTTTAAAGAAGAAAACCAAATTGCTAGTATCAAAAATGGAAAGGGTGAATACATAATCAATGAAGATGAACTCAAAGCAATAATTAGGAGCTATTTTGCCTAACTATATGTCAATATATCTAGCAAAGTGAAATGGAAGATTATTTATAAAAATATAAATTGCCCAGATTTACACAAGATGAAATAAAATACCCAAATAATACCATCATCAAAAAAGAAATTGAACAAGGCATAAATGAAATCCTGGTGAAAAAAATTCCCAGGACCAGATATATTTACAAAGGAATTTTACTTAACAGCTAAGGAATAATTAATCCCAATAATAAGTAAAGGAGTCCTATCAAATTCCTTCTATGACACAAAATAGTTTTGATACTAAACTATGGAGGGCAAAAACAGAGAGAGAAAACTAGAAGTCAAATTCCATAATGAATGTTGATGCAAAAATTTTAAATAAAATACTAGGACAAAGATGACAAAGACCGTATAGTATGACCAGTAGGAATTTCTACCAGGAATGCTTCTACCATGCTGGTTCAATACTATAAAAATATTTTAAATGTTATTGGCCCTATCAATTATAAAAACAAAAAAAAAATCACATGGTTATATCAATAGACACACAAAAAACTTTTTTTGATAAAATACAACACTTACTCCTATTTTAAAACCCCAGAAAGTACAGAAATAAATGGAGCTTTACTTTACAAAAGTAATATCTATCTAAAACCCAGAGTAAGCATTATCTGTAGTATAGATAAACTAGAAGTCTTCCCAGTAAAATCAGATATGCAGCAAGGATACCTATTATGTCCACTATTATTCAATACCGAAGTAGAAATGCTAGTAAGAGCAGTAAGACGAGAAAAACTAATTGGGTTAAAAATAAGCAATGAAGAAACAAAACTATCACTTTTTTTGCAGATGATTTGATAGTCTACCTAGGGAAACCATGAGATTCAAAAATTAGTTGAAACAATTAAAAAATTTTGCAAAGTTGCAGGAAGTTGCAGGATGTAAACTAACAAACATAAATCATCACCATTTCTATAATTTACCAACAAAATAGTAGAAACAGAAAAAGAAACGCCTTTTAAAATAGTTGCAGACAGTACAAATACTTGGAAATCTACCTGCCAAGCCACATTCAGGAATCAAATGGACACAATTATAAAACACTTTTCAGAAAAAAAAGTAAAGATTGATCAGTAGAATAGATTAGATCCATGATCTGCAGCAATAAATTATCATAGTAATCTACTGTTTGATAAGCCCAATGATCCGTATATAACAATTAGTCCAAAGAACAAATCAAAGAAACAATTAGTGTGTTCACTAAAGGTAATGACAACAATGAAGAAATATACCAAAATTGGGGCAAAGCAAAGCAAAGCAGAACTTAAGAGTAAATTTACATCTCTAAATATTTACATCAAAAAAGAGAGAAAAAAAGAACAGAAAAATGAATTGGCCATGAATTCCCATGAAAATTTTCCCTGACAGCTCAGGAGCTTTGTAGAAAGAACTCATTATTTGATAAAAGTTGCTGAGAAAACAAGACAACAGTCTAGTTGAAACTAGGCCCGGGCCAACATCTCACACAGTACATCAAGATAAGGTCAAAATGAGTGCATGATTTATACATAAATGGTGTTATTATACAAATTAGGGGAGTATGGAAAAATTACCTATCAGACCTATAGATAAGGAAAGAGTTTATGATCAAAAAAGATAGAGAGGATCATGGGAGGTAAAACGGTAATTTCAATTTCATGAAATTAAAAAAGGTTTTGCACAAGTAACAATGCAGCCAAAATTAGAAGGAAAGCTGAAAACTTTGGGGGAGGAGGGCAATTCTGCAAATTTCTCTAATAAAAGCCTTATTTCCCAAATATATTGAGAACTAAGTCAAATTTATAAAAATAAGATCCATTCTCCAATTCGTAAATGATCTAAAGATATAAGCAGACAGTTTTCAGAAAAAGAAATCAAAGTTTCAATAGTTTATAAACACTCTAAATCAATAATAATTGGAGAAATGCAAACAAAAATAACTCTGAGGTACCTCATCATATCTATTCAATTGGTTAATGTAGCAGAAAAGGAAAATGACAAATGTTAGAGGGGACAAAGAATAATAGGTAAACTAATCCACTGTTTATGGAATTATGAACTAGTCCAATCATTCTGGAGAATAATTTGGAACCATAAGACAACTATAAGATTGAGAAAACTATAAAACCATTTGACCCAGCAATATCACTACTAGGCCTATGTGACAGAGGTCAAAGAAAAAGGAAAAGAACTTACATGTGAAAAATGTTTATAGAAGCCCTTTCTGTAGTGAAAAAAAAGAAGAAAGAAATTGAGGGAATGCCCATCAGTTAGGGAATGACCGAACAAATTGTGCCATATAATTGTGATGGAATACTATTGTACCTTAAGACAGGATGAGAGGGATAGTTTCAGAAAACTCTGAGAAGACTTTTAGGAACTGGTTCAAAATTATGTGAGCAACACCAGCAAAACATTGTAGACAGTAGCAAGAATATATTAATGATGATCAATTATGAAAGAAAGCTACTCAGATCAAAAAAATCACTCAAGACAATTCCAAAAGTATTCATGATGAAAAATGCTATCCACCAACAGAGAGGTAACTGATGAGTTCGGAGTAGAGACTGAAGCACCTTATTTTTCATTTATTTTTCTTGCTTTTTTGAAACATTGTTAATATAGAAATAGTTTCGCATGACCACATGTATAATTGACATTATGTTACTTGCCTTCTCAATGAGGGATGGAGAAGATAGACTGAGAGAGATAATTTGCAATTCAAAAAATTTAAGTGAATATTTAAAAATAATAAATAATTGCAAATTTTAAGAGATTGCAGAGAGAGGTAAAGAAGGATGAGTACTGAGAAAAGGCTATTACACCTAGCAATTAAAAGATCATTAGAAACTTAGCAGTTTGTGTTGGTTTTTGTTTATTTGTAGTTTGTTTTTTGTTATTTGGAGGCAGCTGGGAATAAGTCACTTGCCCAGCGACATATTTGTAGTGTCTGAGGCCAGATTTGAAAGTTTTGGTTAAATGATAACCATACCATAAAGGAAGCCATAAAATAAAATATTTTAAGAGGAGAGTGAGATTAAAGGAAATGAAGATACCTGCTGTATGCTGTTTCAAAGGGTTTAAGATATGAGGTGATTGATAGCAGGGACGGATGGATCATGTGAGAATCTTTTGAAGAAGGAGAAGGTGATAGTCTCTTCTCATAGCAGCCCAGGTTACCATTAGAAAGATAAGCAAAAAAAATCCGTTGGAGGGGAAACTAGGATAGGGAAGAATCTGCCTTTCTGCTGTATGAGGAATGAAGGAAACAGAAATGTTAGACTAATGGAAGAGAAGACTAGGACAAAATACTAGCTATCTTCAATTGTTTGAAGAACTGTTATGTGAAATAGTGATTAGACTAACTCTGGTTGGTCCAAGACGGGAGAAAAAAGAGCTCTCAGGAAAAGCTGAAAAGAGTGAAATATAAGCTTTATAGAAGGAAGATTTTCCTTTTATTAAGGTTGCTCAAATGCGAAGCAGGACACCAGGAGAAGCAATGGGCCCCCTATCTGTGGAGGTCTTCCATTTAAAATTAGAGAGCTATTGGTTAGGTATAATGGAAATAGTATTCTGCACTTCCATGTGGGATTAGATAAGATTCCTTTCTACTCTGAGATTTCATAATGTTTCCCATTACATAATGTTAGCCTGGAATTGTAACAAAATACTAACCTGATCTTGATTAGAAGGAAAAATAGGCTTTTTCCCTTTACCATACCATATTTATATGGCTATATTCTTGTACTTTTTTGTATTATGAAAACAATTTTTTAATTTATTATGATGGTAAATTCAAATATAGACATGAAGATTACTAATTCCACATGAAGAAAGTATTCATTCATTCTTACTTGAAGATGCCATTCTTGACATCAGAGGACTTACAATCTATCTTACAGTTCAATTTCACTAATTATTTTTTAAATAAAAGGAAAACAAAATTGCACAAGCATTTATAGTCTCATATTCATTTAGTGAAATAAATAATTTATATAGCTGAATGAGATGGAAGAATCAAAATAAGTTTTCGGTATTTTTTTTCAGGATATGGGAGACATGAGTGTATTTTTAGGCGATGGGGAAAGTCAACAGTAGAGAGGAAATTTTAAAAAGATACAAGGAATGATTGATAGGACAACTTTCTGAAGGAAACTGGTAGCAGAATGAAGGAGAGAAGTGCAGGTGTTAGTGTTGTCAGGGAGGAGGACATCTCATCTTCTGAGAATAGTCTAAAAAACATAAGATAAGAGAAGATCTAGAAGTGTTGAAGTATAGAGAATAGGATGTAGAAACATGATATTGGGGCTCAATGTTCTTAGCAAAATAGGAGGCAATATCTTTTATTATAAGTCAATTATTTGGGAATTGAGTTGGGGGTGTGGAGGTGGGAGTAAAAAATTTGGAATAGCTACTATAAATAACATGATAGGGAGTACAAGAGAAATGAATAAGAGGATTGTCTACGCAATAGTGAGGGCTCAGCAGGAGTAAGATTATAGATTCAAGAGTTAGGACTACAAAAGATTGTAAAGGCAATGTATCTAACTTCTTCATTTGACAATCTAACTTCTTCATTTGACAGGTAAGGAAACAGAAAGTTGTAGTGACTTGTTTAAGGCTCTACAAGTAAGCAGTAGAGCTTGCATGCCAAATACAGAATTCTTTTTGAGGCGCAACCCCTCTACAGTACCAAATGATGGTTTGGCAGGAAGATATTTAATCTGGTGACAAGAAAATTGTGGCAAGTAAGACAGATAACTTCTTTAGAGAAGGTAAGTTGAGTTAAATGACAACTTAAGTGGTTAAATTATGCAATGAAAGATGAAACTGTGCAGAAAAAGTGTGTTATTGGGCAAAAGAATTGGGAGCATTAGAATCGATGTGGTTTTTCAATTTTGTTGCTGCTACCAATTTTAGTTATGATAAAATCAATATTAATTGGAAAAAGCAAACATTAAAATGTTCTATACATTGAAATGGTGAAGAAAGGAGTTTTAAATAAAAAAACTAAAATTAAATACTCATCTGTGAAAAGAAAGTTTAGTTACTATGACATAATGTGTTGTCCTGAATAAGCTTCACACAGTGCCAACAAAAACAGTGGAGGTCAAGATTGAATCTGCATTTCATTGTATTCTGAATTGTTGGACTTAAAAGAGATCTCCTAGTACAACCTAATTTACCCTGAACACCTTATAACTCTGTTTCTTGGGTCTAATGAAATTCTATATTTTAGACTAACTGAACACTGAAAAAGACTTTTAGCTCCAGTTTTATATGCCCTGAAAAACTCAATCTAGAATAGCTTATTATCATATCCGACTTTTATAAGATTTCTATTTTACTGACTGGGTATTTCTAAGTTCTGTCTTTCTGACTTTCCCCTCATCATCATAAAAATGAAGGTATCAAGAGCTAATACCTTCAAATAGTGAGATAAGATGAGCTGCCTTCATTCGAGTTCCTTTCAAGCTTCACCTCAAATGCCACTTTCTGATTACCCAATCATTAGTGCTCCATCTAAAATTACTTTGTATTTGTCTTACAGAAATCTTCTATTTACTTTGCTATATTCATCTTGCCTGTTTCACCTGTAAAATAAGATCCTTGAAGGCAGAGTCTGTTTCATTTTTAAATTCTCTATTACTTTGTCTATACCTGGCATAGAAACTACTCTCTTTGGTATTTGTCTGGCCTTTTCCCATCTATCAAATCTTATATATTATTCCCCTCCATAAACTCTAAGATCAAGTTGTATTGACCCACTTGAAAGCAGCCTCTCACCTCCCATTTCCATACCTTTGTACAGGCTGTTCCCCAAACCCAGAATGCCCTTTTTCTTCACTTCACTTTTGCTTTCAAGATTCAGCTCAACTCTCACCTTCTGCAAAATACCTTTCCCAGTCCTGGGCTGCTATTGTTTTTTATAAGATTTTCTCATACGTATTCTGTAGGTATCTTGTATGCATGCATTCAAGATACATATCGCTATTTCCCCAATTACAGTATAAACTTCTTTAGGTCAGGGATTTTTTGCTTTTACTTTGTATCCTGTGCATTTACTAGAGTGCCTGGCAAACTAGAAGCACTTGATAAATATTTGTTTATTTATTAATAAATGATTGATAAATGAATAAATTCTTATCATTTATGAAACCCAAGCAATTTTGTTTCCAACAGTATTCTACTTCACATTCCACATACATTCCTTAGGATTATCAAACATGTAAAGCCCAGTTTAGAAAAAAAATGATAGGTACATTGAAAGATAGACTGATAGTATTTATATAGTGCCTATTATATGTCATGCACTGTGTTAAGTGCCTTACAAACATCTCCTTTGATCCTCCAAATAAGCCTGGGAAATAGGTGATATTATTACCCCTATTTTGTAGATATGGGACAAGTAAGGTGGTTCAGTGGATAGAATGCCAGGCCTCAATTTCCTGACTTCATATCTGGCCTCAGACAATGACCAACTGTGTGGTGTTGGTAAATCACTTAATCCTATTTGCCTCAGTTTTCACATCTGTAAATTGAGCTGGAGAAGGAATTGGTAAACCCACTCCAGTATCTTTGCCATGAAAACGCTAAATGAGGTCATGAAGAACATCTGAATAGCACATCTGAAATGACTGAAAATAATAACTAATAAGGTAACTGAGGAAGAGAGGCCAAGTGACTTACTCAGGGTGACATACAGCTTGAAATATCTGAGACAAGATTTTTAACTTATGTCTTTCTAAATCCAGGTCCAATATTCTATCCAATGTACTACACAGTTGATCTACTGTCAGTTCAGATGGTTAATTGAACCTGGACTTTTTTTTTACTCTTTTGTAGCATGCATGATGAACTAGTACATTGCTTCCTAGTTTTAAAATTCCTTGGACTGTGTATTATCTTCTATTTCAGTCTGCAAAATAGAGTCTTCCTATAGTTCCTAATTAGATACCTATTAAAAATCATGCTAAGCATTTACTTGTCTTAGCACATCTCTTTATTAACCCCCAGAAATAAGGGCAATTGCATACTTGAAAATAAAAGAGTGCACATGCCCATTCAATTATTACAAAAGTTTTTGTTCAAGAGTGAGCCTAGCAATTATTTCTATTCCTAAATTTACTAATAGCCTTCTACATGGGAAAGTCTTCAAAATATGCTATTTCCCAAATCAGTTGACAGTAACTCATTTTGACAACCTTCTAAACAATATCCAAAAGTCAACAAGTCAGCAATATGGGCTGGTTATTAAGTCTGACACCTGATCGTGGTTGGGAATCCTGGGCAATTTACTCAAGAATTACTAACTTTGGCTTCTATTCCAATACAGCTGACATTCCACAGTACCAATTAAATATATTACCTATGCAAAAGCTTATGAATGTAATTACCATGCTAAATGAGGGAAAATATCAACTATTATATGATGCTCAACCTGGACAGTCAGAGCAATAATAATGGTGACATATGGACTGATTTAATTAGGAATCTTAAATTATTGTACAAAATAATTACTGCACAGAACTAACAAACCTGGTAGTGGAAAAGGCTAAGGTAGATTTCCCAAACTATTCATTTCTTGTTAGTCTGCTAGTATTTTGCAAGATTTTTCTATTGTAATCAAGAATGTTAGAAGTTTTTTGAGTATGCTTTTCCACTCATTCCTAATATGATTCTTCATGATATTATGGAGGTGGCTTGGTGTTCTTGAGAATTGGGCTAGTGAAGTGTCATATCTGATATATTTTATCATGTTAGAAATGATTTAAGGATTGTCCTAGTAGCAGACTGTATCTGTTATTCAAGGATGAAATTTGCGAAGGAAAGAAATGTATATCACCAATAAGATGGCTACCAGGTAATTTTTTTTTGGCCATGCCAATACATAGGAGAATAAAGAATATGTAAAACATTCCTCAGGACTTTGACTTAAGGTCAAAGAAATTTCTTCAATAACAGGAAGAAAATGGTGGAAAATGAAGCAGAGGATGCTGAATATCTCACAATTGAGAGCAAAAAGAAAAGAAAAGAAAAACCTCCCAGAATTTTTATACTGACCCAGACTCACTATACCAAGGGAAATGTCACTCTAAATAACAAAGTTGGGTGGAACTGCTGGCCTGAAATGAGAAGACAAGGGATGACTGCTCAATATGACACAGTTTTCAAGATAGGTAGGGATAATTTCCTAAATATCTCAAATTGGGGAAGATATGGAATGACCGAAAGAAATCAAGAATGGCATGCCTACTAAAAAAAATGTATGAAAAGCACATCATTAACTACTGACTCAAAAACATACTTTCATCTGTAAAAAAAAAATTAATGAGAATTATCTATACATGTGTCCAAATTAAAGGGAGAAAGTGAACTTGAATTACATAGGAGGGATGGATGGGTTTCAACTTACACCATTATAATATTCATTCTTAGTGGTGAAGTCATAAACCTAATGAAATAGTATACTATATTTATACTATGCTCTCTACAAATATACTATATTTTGTGATGACTCACATCCAAAATGTCACCCCTCAAAAGAATCCAAAAAAGTTTTTTTTAAACTACAGTGCTTCAACTATTTTTTTCCTTTTAGAAACAGAAAATTGAGTCTTTTTTGTCCATAGATCATAAGCTATTCTGATTTGGGCAGAAGTAAATTATCTGTGGCACCTTCAACTAACCCCAAAAGTAAGATTCCAACAAATTTGATTGAATACTTAAATCATCTTGACAGTGACAACAAGGAACTTATAAATAGCTCAACTGAAAATAATTTAAGGTAGAATTTTTATGAAGTTTTGTTTTATTTTTATTTTAAAACTAAATATGAATGATGCATTTGCTTTTGGTTCATTCTCCTAACACCCATTTAGACTTACACATTTGTTTCCCAGAAGATTTGAAGGTGGTTAACTTGCAAGCCCCTTTTCCTTCCAATGATTATCAATTGATATCAGTTAACCAGACAAATTTCATTACCTTTTTGCAATTTTACTAATATGGTACTATAAGAGCAGTAGATATAAAATACTCCCTAAAAACTAGGGATTAGATTAGTAACTCAAATTCTCTGACTCTCTGGAGCTATTCTGGATGCAGACAGGGAAAATAAAACAAGACTATTTTCCACCCAGCCCCCAAAACAATTAATTCGTAGGTGTATGGTTTGAAGGTCTTCACCAGTATGTAATAGGAGGAAAGGGAAATGCTACTCCAATGAATAACGTTAGGTAGAGGTGCTTGACTGGAATGAGAACAGAAGAAATTACTACTAGAAATTACTACATGTTTTTTGAAGGCATGTAGATATTGCCCAAATATTTCAAATTAGGAAAGATACTAAATACCTGAAAGAAATCAGGGATGGCATTATTACCAAAAAGCAGTGATCAAAAGCACAATGACAACTGATTCAAAAACACACTTTCTCATTTTTAGAAATGCATTGATATAGGCTCCACATATATATTCATATTAAACTTATTTTCACATTAGTCATTTTGCAAAGAAGCCTTAGAACTGATGGGAGAAACCTCTAACAATATTTCTAACACAAGAATTATCCGACTAATGTCAGGCACTTTTCTTTAACATGTTACAAATCATGTTAACTGGAGTAATTTGGCTTACTAATAAACTTCCTAATCCATAAAATAATGGTGATGATGACGATGGTGATAATGACGATAATGACGGTGATGATGATGTTTCACTGAAAATGAGACCAGAACATTTGTATCTGTATCTATTTTCTGAATAATATCATAAATAAACAATTTATAATTTCAATGATTTAGTATTATATTTTACTCAAGGACTATTTATTTCAAATATTTCATATTATGAGATTAACTATTTTGAGCTGATCCACTGCTAAAGATTTTAAAACTGACAGTATATAAGAGATTTCAATTATCATACTTAGGAACATGTTGTTCATCAGATTCCTCCTAATCTTCTATGCCTGAAACTGCCACATGGAACAAAAAGGGCTTGGAACGTTTTCAGATGAGTACCTGACATCTCAAGCAATCAATCAATGAAAGACATTAAGTTAATATACACCTTATCACCCTCTTTGATTCTTCTATAATCAGTCAGAAACCCAGAATCACTCAAATCCCCGGTGTAAAACTTAAAAAAAAAAAATTTGGATTAATTTTTTAGTGGTGACATTTTGAAGGTGAAAGGGACATTAAATACAGTATGTTTATACATAATGTAGTGTAAATGTAGCTTAATATCTCATAATTTTTATGATTTCATCACTCTGAGTACATACTACAGTGGTACAAATTGAAACTCATCTACATGTTTTATGGAATTCATGTACATTTCCTCCTTTTAATTTGAATACATGTAAGTAATTCTCATTAAGATTTTATGGAAATGAGAAAGTGTGTTTTTGAATCAATAGTCGTTGTGCTTTAGATCACTGCTTTTTTGGTAGTAGTTACTAACAAATTACTACTGATTAATATGCTGTTTTTGGGGTGGGTGGAAGAGGAGAGATGGGAAAAAATTTGGAACTCAAAATCTTATGGAAGTGAATGTTAAAAACTAAAAGTAAATTTATAAAAATGTTGTTAGAAATGTGAATTTTTCTTTAATTGTATTGGTTTGTGGATCTAATTGCCAAAAGATTAAAGCAAATATGTTTTTAAAAATCATCAATATAGGGGGGCAGAGCCAAGATGGCGAACTAGAAAGATACACTTAGCAGGGACTCCCCCCACAGCTAAAATACCTGTAGAGAGGGACTCTCAACAAATTTTGGAGCAGTAGAAGTGGAGAACAACAGAGTGGAGGAGATTTGTAGCCCACAGTGACCTGAAAGGTCCACAGAAATGTCAGTTGCACTGGACACGGAGCCGAGCGTGGAGCCCAGCCCAGCCTTGGCCAAGCAGTGGCGTGATGCAACAAGACTCTGGGAGGAGGACACCTCAGGGGCAAATCTCCAATCCCAGTAGTGGGTCCTCAGATCTCTCAGCCCACAGGCACCAAAGGTCAGAGACAGGGTTTAATCAGCAGTCCAGGAAGGGAGAAGGGCTTTCCCATAGCTCCAGCAGCAGGCAGCAGCCACAGAGCCTGCACAGCAGCTCTTTGGGGCAGCTCCATTGTTAGAACATAAAAACCCCTGGGGGCATTGAAGAGCTAAGTCTTGTCTCCACCCTGGGTGGAGGCCTTGGGCAAGCTGGTCTTTGTCTCACGGCCCTGCCCATCCAGCTTATCTGAAAACCAGCCCCTAGTGCTAACTTGGCAGAACTGGAGGCCAAGTGGCTGTGGAGAGGTATCTGCTAAGATTCTGGGCACAAAAATCCCTCTCTGCATCCAGACCAGTACACACTTGATTGTGCCACCTTGGAGGAACTGAGATCTCACAGATTCCCAGAGTATACCCTACTCTTCACAAAGGACCCAAAAGTCAAGTAACTGGTTAGGAAAATGCCCAAAAAAGGGGAAAAAAAAGTAAGACCATAGAAGGCTACTTTGTTGGTGAACACATATCTCCTCCCATCCTTTCAGATGAGGAAGAACAATGCTTACCATCAGGGAAAGATATAAAAGTCAAGGCTTCTGTATCTCAGCCCACTCAATAGGCTCAGGTCATGGAAGAGCTCAAAAAGGATTTTGAAAATCAAGTTAGAGAGGTGGAGGAAAAATTGGAAGAGAAATGAGAGACATGCAAGAAAAGCATGAAAAGCAGGTCAACACCTTGCTAAAGGAGACCCAAAAAAATGCTGAAGAAAACAAAACCTTGAAAAATAGGCCAACTCAATTGGCAAAAGAGGTTCAAAAAGCCAGTGAGGAGAAGAATGCTTTCACAAACAGAATTAGACAAATGGAAAAGGAGGTTCAAAAGCTCACTGAAGAAAATAGTTCTTTACAAATTAGAATGGAACAGATGGAGGCTAATGACTTCATGAGAAACCAGGACATCACAAAACAAAACCAAAAGAATGAAAAAATGGAAGATAATGTGGGGTATCTTATTGGAACAACAGCTGACCTGGAAAATAGATCCAGGAGAGACAATTTAAAAATTATGGGCCTACCTGAAAGCCATGATCAAAAAAAGAGCCTAGACATCATCTTTCATGAAATTATCAAGGAAAACTGCCCTGAGATTCAAGAACTAGAGGGCAAAATAAATATTGAAAGAATCCACTGATCACCACCAGAAAGAGATCCAAAAAGAGAAACTCCTAGGAACATTGTGGCCAAATTCCAGAGTTCCCAGGTCAAGGAGAAAATATTGCAAGCAGCTAGAAAGAAACAATTCAAATACTGTGGAAATACAATCAGGATAACAGAAGATCTAGCAGTTTCTATATTAAGGGATTGAAGGACTTGGAATATGATATTCCAGAAATCAAAGGAACTAGGAATAAAACAAAGAATCACCTACCCAGAAAAACTGAGTATAATACTTCAGGGGAAAAAATGGTCTTTCAATGAAATAGAGGACTTTCAAGCATTCTTGATGAAAAGACCAGAGCTGAAAAGAAAATTTGACCTTCAAACACAAGAATGAAGAGAAGCATGAAAAGATAAACAGCAAAGAGAAGTCATAAGGGACTTACTAAAGTTGAAGTGCTTACATTCCTACATGGAAAGACAATATTTGTAACTCTTGAAACTTTTCAGTATCTGGGTAGTTGGTGGGATTACACACACACATACACACACACACACACACACACAGAGCACAGAGTGAATTGATTAGGATGGGATCATATCTTAAAAAAATGAAATTAAGCAGTGAGAGAGAAATATATTGGAAGGAGAAAAGGGAGCAATGGAATGGGACAAATTATCTCTCATAAAAGGCAAGCAAAAGACTTTTCAGTGGAGGGAAAAAGAGGGGAGGTGAGAGAAAAACATGAAGCTTACTCTCATCACATTCGACTAAAGGAAGGAATAAAATGCACACTCATTTTGGTATGAAAACCTATCCTATAATACAGGAAAGTGGGGGAGAAGGGGATAGAAGGGGTGGGGGGGATGATGGAGGGGAGGGCAGTGGGAGGAGGGAGTAATTTGAGGTCAACACTCTTGGGGAGGGACAGGATCCAAAGAGAGAACAGAAGCAATGGGGGGCAGGATAGGATGGAGGGAAATATAGTTAGCCTTACACAACATGACTATTATAGAAGTCATTTGCGAAACTACAGAGATATGGCCTATATTAAATTGCTTGCTTCCCAAAAGGAATGAGTGGGGAGGGAGGGATGAAGAGAAGTTGGATGTCAAAGTTTTAGGAACAACTGTCGAGTCTTGTTCTTACTACTAGAATTAAGAAATACAGGTAATGGGGTATAGAAAGTTATCTGGCCCTACAGAACAAAAGAGAAGATGGGGACAAGGGAAGGAAGGGATGTTAGAAGAGAGGGCAGATCGGTGATAGGGGCAATTAGAATGCTCAGCATTTTGGGGAGGGGAGAGGGGAGAAATGGGGAGAAAATTTGGAACCCAAAATTTTGTGAAAATGAATGTTAAAAGTTAAATAAATAAATTTAAAAAAAAATCATCAACATAAAATTCTTGCATTTTGTTGTTGTTGTTAAGATTCCAGGTCCTACCACCCATGCATAAATTAAAGTAATTCCCTCTGTGAAAACTTTTGAAGGTTTCTGCCTGACAAAACTGACCACATCTTGACAGCATTTAGGTCTCTTTGCCTGGGCCAAAGCAACGTTCAACTTAGAACTTCATAACACTTTAGCCCCGTGCACTTTAAAGTAACCTGATGATAACAGGTATAAATTTAAATTGTTGGATAAACTTTATATGTATTTCCTAGTTTATGAAGCTGAAAATTCCTGGGAGGATGTGAATTAGAAGCTGAATAGTAAAGGCAGTTTCTTATCTGAAAAGTCTCAGAGAAAGGTAAAGGAGACAGAGGATTGAGAGTTGATTCAGCTCTTTAAGAAAGTAGAGGAAAAGATTATATAGAGCTGGGAATTGTTATGACATGTATTTTAGAAAAAATTCAAAAAAGAAAATATATGAATCTATGGATAATAACCTTTTTTTTTCTTTTGAAGTGCTAACAGCACTAAGTCTTAGAAATTAAAATGTTAATTTTAGCAATTATAAATACAGATATTTTTGACTTAAGACAAAATCCATCCTGAAAGAAATAAGAATGAGTCTGTTATCCTTTCAGGATAATTATGGCAAGTTAGAACTTAATATAAAAGGCATTTGTTATTTGTCATTAAGAAATGTATTAGCTGCTCGACCCCAAGCAAGTTATCTTATGTCAGTTGATCTCAGTTTACTCTTCTGTAAGGGCACAATGATAGCACCCACTTCGCAGGTCACTGTGAGGATCACATGATTATAAATGCTTAACAAAGTGTTCACCTATATAGGGATAATTTTATATGAACGTTGTGTTTTTTTATTATTTCTTTAATTAGATGTAATTGTTTCATGCTTGACAACTTCATATGGATTTTTAGATGTGATCAGTATATAATGACAATGGTCATGAAATAATGATTTTCTGTCTAAGATAACTTGGAAATGCATTACATGATTGTTAATGGGTTTTGTTTCAAATTTCAAATACATGATATTGTTAATGGTATTTTTACGCTTCTAAATTTTCTTATATTATGCCATCTGGTAAACTATCAACTATGTTGTTAGAAAAGCTACTTCTCTTATAATCTAGGTGTTAGATTAAAATTGTACTGTTAAAAGGTTAAAAAAATAGTTACCTTCTAGAATTCCACATAGACAGTGAAGAAGAGATCACTCATTTAAAAGCCTGGAAAAACAATACTCATCAATTTCTATAAACCTCTAGGTTAACATGCACACACACACACACACACACACATGCATGCATGTATGCATATGCACACACACATGGGTGTATGTATATATGTAATATATATACAATGTGTGTACATAAACACAAACACATACATACATACATATATACACAATATAATATTTACAAAAATATATACATACATACATATAATATTTACATATACATATATATTACCTTAGATGAAACTCACTCAACATCATAACCACACCTGAAAATTATACCCCCATTTTGTGCAAGGATTATTTCTATCCCATTTACTCAGTAAGAATGTCACAACACAAAAAACTGTTACACAGGGTTGATAAGAATTTGTGACTAGATGGTTCCAAAAATCCTTATAAGTTTACAAAAGAGATTATACAAATCTTTCCTTTGTACCTTTTCCTACAGATTAAGTGGTAGCCAAATAATTTCACATGAAGCTTCCTCTAAATATATGCAAAATGGGATGTTTAAATTCTAAATTACAGTATGTCAGCATATTACAGTTCATGGTCAGCAGGACTGATAAAATAACCTAACAGCTTTCTAACATTTTTTTTAATTTCTTTGTTTTTCTTAGGTTTGTTCTTCTCTCAACAAGGACACCCTGGCTTGTAAATCTCAGTTGGAATAGACTCAGTACCTAATGTTTTGCCACATGAGCTCAGACTACAGCTCATATAAAAGTTTAATGAAACCTTCTCGGTTTAATGGCAAGAAGAGGTTCTCTCCTAGGAGTTTAAGGATGCTTACATTGGTCATCTTCTAAAAAAAAAGGAAATAGGTTGTCCTACAACAATCACAAGGGGTAGGGAGAACAGGGACTCTCTCTCAGTCTGTGCTGGCAAGATTTTTTCCAGAGTCCTCCTTAATAAGCTAATCCTTCGCCTGGAAGATGGGCTTTTACCTGAGAGCCAGATGTGGCTTCAGAAAGGGCTGAGGAACAGTTGATATGGTGTTTGTTGTCCTACAACTCCAAGAGAAATGCCAGGAGCAGAACAGAGCTCTGTACACATTCACTCATCTGAACAAGGCCTTTGATACCATAAGTCATGAGGGCTCATGGAAGACCATAACAAAATTTAGTTACTCAGAAAAGTTCATCAATATTGCACGTCAGTACCGTGAAAGCATGGTTTCATGGATTCTGGATAATGGACAATGCTCTTGTGCTTTCTCAGTCACCAGTGGAGTAAAGCAGGACTGTGTGCTTATTCCCTTGCTTTTTAGCACGTTCTCAGGAATGTTGTCAGATACCTTCAATGAGGATGAAAATGGCATCAAAAACAGCTACTACACAGCTACTACTAAATTATTGAATTTGAAAAGTCTAGAAGCCAAAACAAAAGTGAATGCAGAGTTGGAATATGACATTTTCTTTGCACTTTTTGAGCACTCAATATGGCCTCTGAGTTTGAGATGCAACAGAGTATGGATCGATTCTCTGTTGCTTACAATAATTTTGGCCTGACAATACCAAGAAAACAAATGTTCTCTGTCAGCCAGCATCACTCCATCCATATGTGGAACCACTGGTTACAGCAAATGGACAAAGTTTCAGTGCTGCAGATAAGTTCACTTACCTTGGCAGTATACTTTCCATGGATGTACACAAAGATGATGAGATTGATTCAAGCATTGCCAGAATTAGCCTAGTGTTTGGGAGGCTCCAAAGGAAAGTGTGGCAAAGAAGTATTAGGCTGCCTACCAAACTAAAGGTCTACAGAGCTGTTGTGCTGACCTCATTGCTGTATGCCTGTAAAACCTAGACAGAATACCAGCCCCAAGCCAAGAAACTGAATTATTTCCACTTGAATTGGCTTGGGAAGATTCTGAAGATCACCTGGCAGGATAAGATACCAAATACTGAAGTTCTTTATTGAGTTATACTGTGAAGCATGCAAATCCTGCTGTAGAGAGCACTACTTGATGGGCTAGTCACATTGTTCAGATGCCAAAGGTATGTTTGCCTAAAGGACTATTTTACAGAAAACACATACAAGGCAAACTCTCACACAGAGGTCAGAACAAGTGATACAAGGACACTCTCAAGGTCTCTCTGAAGAGACATGGGAGACATTGGCACAGGACCACCCAGGATGTTATGCTCCTATCACAGAAGGTGTTGTCCTCTAAAAGCAAAGCAGAGTTATAGTAACACAAAAGAAACATGAGATGTGCAAATTTAGAGAAAGCTCCACTCCAAATGTTCATATAGACTACTTGTGCCCAACCTGTGGTAGAGTTTTCTGACCTAATTTTAGTCTGATCAGCTACAGTAGGACACATAGTATCTTGACCCTGACATAGTGATGCCATTTGGTCTTCTTTAAGAATGAAGAACTTCACATGGATTACAAACCACGGCTAGTGAATATATAAGAAATAGGACATATTCAAAGGTTTTTTTATTTATTTGAGGCTAGAACCAATGATTTTTCTACTATATTACCTCCTTTATCACTAGCCACACCTACCATCTAAATTAGAAGAATGATGATCTGCATTGGTTGATCTCTGGTAGCTAAGTAGAAGATGGACTAAAGTGGGGAGAGACATGTCAGGAAGACAAACCAGTAGGCTATTACAATAGATCACATATGAAATGATGAATGTCTTCACCAAGGTAATAGCAGTTTCAAAGGAGATAAGGTGGCATATATGAGATGTTATAAAGATAAAATGTATAGGCCATGGGAACAGATTTCATATAGAGAGTTAAAGAGAGTGTAAAGTTGAGAACACTTAGCTTGTAAGCCTGGGAGACTGGGGACTCTAGTGGTTCCATCCACAATAATAGGAAAGTTGGAAATAAGGGAAGGTTGGAGAAAGGTTTTGGATACATTGAACTTATGATGTCTATGAGATATCTAGATGTTCAATAGGCAGTTGGAGATACAAAGGTGGTGATCAGCAAAAAGATTAGGGATGGACAATTAAATCTGAAAATCATCAGCGTTTGAAAATTATCACCATGATAGTTAAATCCATGGGAGCTTATGAGATCACTAAGATGAATTGTATCACAAGAAATGAGAATCCAGGACAGAGCACTAGGGAACACCCATGGGAACACCCATGGGCTGGGCAAGATCTAGATGAAGATCCAGAAAAATATACTGAACAAAGTTCAAACAAATGGGAAGAGAACCAGGGGGAAGTAGTGTCAAAAAGAGAGAGCAAAGTCTAATGGAAGGGAGTGTGATTGAAAATCCCAAAAGCTGTTGAGATGTCAAGAAAGATGAAGATTTAGTAAAGACAATTATGGTAGAGAGATCATTGGAAATTGGAAGAGAGCAGTTTCCTCATAACAATTTTGATATATAAGTAGCATTATTAATCCTCATTTTATAGAAGAGGAAACTAAGAGCCAAAAATTTTGAATGACTTGACTGTGATCACATATCTAGTAAATGTTGGATTGAGGATTATAATACAAGTTTTGCTTAACTCTAAATGATAAAACACTTAAAAGTGACATAGAAAGAAATGACAACTTGTATTTTGTATTTTCAAGATCCTTCAATAAAGTCTTAGTCTAGTGCTTCAAGGCATGGAATGAACCTTTAATTCTAGACAGCTATGCCAGCAGAACATAAAATTTAGCAGGTTCAGAGAATAGTAAAAAACATAGAGTATGAACATGGAGATAGAATGAACATTTGTCCAATGAGCACAAGACACTAGAGTGACCACAAGTTAATGAAATTTTTGATCAAATCAACTTTCTTTTCTTTAATTTTTTTTAAATAATTAATTTTTTTTTTAGTTTTCAACATTTACTTCCACAAGATATTGAGTTTCAAGTTTTCTCCCCATCTCTCCCCTCCACCCACCCCAAGACAGTGTGCATTCTGATTACCCCTTTCCCCAATCTGCCCTCTCTTCTATCACACCCCTCCCTTCTCTTAACTCCTTCCCCTCTATTTTCTTATAGGGCAAGATGGATTTCTATACCCCATTGCCTGTGTGTCTTATTCTCAGTTGAATGTAAAAACAACTTTTAACATTCATTTTTAAAACTTTGAGTTCCAACCTCTCCCTTACTCCCTCACCACCCACTCCCACTGAGAAGGATAGGTTATACATGTGTAATCATGCAAAACACTGCCATAACAGTCATGTTGTGAAAGACTAACTATATTTTCCCTCCATCCTATCCTGCTCCACATTTATTCTATGAGATTCCATTTGCTCTATTCCTATTTTGAAGGAATTATTTTCTTCAATGAGCTTTTGAACCTCCTTTTCCATTTGGCCAGTTCTGCTTCTTAAGGCCTTCTTCTCCTCATTGTATCTTTGGATTTCTTCTGTCATTTAGGTTAGTCCCTTTTTTTAAGGTCTTATTTTCTCCATCATTTTTGGGCCCCATTTAAGTAAACAGTTGACTCATTTTTCATGATTTTCTTGCATCACTCTCATTTTTCTTCCCAATTTTTCATCTACTTCTCTTACTTGATTTCCAAAATCCTTTTTGAGCTCTTCCATGGCCTGAGAACAATTCATAATTTTCTTCGAGATTTTGGTTGTAGGCATTTTAACTTTGTTGTCTCCTTCTGGCTGTATGTTTTGATTCTCCTTGTCATTAAAATAAGATTATATAGTCTGATTTTTTTTACCTGTTTTTGATCATTTCCCCAGTCAATTACATGATTTTTGAGCCCTTTGTCAAAGTAGTTCTCTGCTTCCAGGGCAGGTGTAGGAGGTGCTGGGTGTACTGTCAGCCACTCAATCCCCCACAATCTGTGGGCCTAGAGCTCCAGAAACAGCTGCTGCTACTGCTTCTACTGCTACTGCTGCAGCTGCTGCAGAATTCGCTGCCCCCTCTGCCACCTTGGGGTTGGGGCTGGACCACTCTACTCTCTCACAGATTTTTTCCACTGACTTTCCAATTTGTGTTCAGTGTTTTGGGGTTATGAAGTCTGTAAACTGCCATAGATGCCAATTATTCCATCCCTCCAAGGTCTGTGCTGGAGCTATCCAAGATGAATTGCACTTTGCTCCCAACCTAGTACAACAGATGATTCTTATTGACCTTCCAGGCAGTCTTGGGCTGGAGATTTGCTGCACTCTATCATTCCGTGGGTTCTGTAGCTTCAGAATTTGTAGAGTAATTTTTTACAGGTTTCTAGCTGGGTTTGGGGGTAAGGCTCTAGAAAATCCCTGCTTTCACTCCACCATCTTGGCTCTGCCTCTCAAAGCAACTTTCAAATACTATCTACTGATACCATAAATATGAAGATCAATGAAATCATAGACCATTCAAGCACAGAATTAATGAAAGATAATGCTAATATGAATTATCTCTATTTCATGTCCAATCTATGCCTCTGTCCTCCAATACTCAATGTGATTTTCATGATGCTCACAGTTTAAAATGATATCCTCTTCCAATTTCTCATACCTAGACCTCTCTCTTACACTTAGCACTTTCTGTCTTGAATTATATTTACTTATATTACATTCTAATTTAGTAAATGAATGAATGAATTAGTGAATTTAAAAAACTGTTAAGCCTTAAATGCTAGGGATACAAATAGAAAAGTGGAGACAGATCATGTTGTTAAGGAAATTATCCTCTGATTAGGGTAGATGACACGTATAGAAGTATTCAGCTGCAGAATGAATGGAAATACTTTGAAGTTAGCTTCAAGAGTTACTATGGCCAAAACTTAGGTCACCTTGCAGCCAACCTCAAAATAAACATTTCTGAATGTAGCAAGGCTGGTCTTTGGACAACAGATATATTACATTTTCAAGACTTTTTCTAGGTTGGCACTATAAGCCTAGGTAGAGCTCTATTAGCATAGATTTTGAAAACATAGGGTCACTTCCAAGAGGTGTTTTGGAGCCAGCTATAATAAACTATTTAGATTGCCAAATTTTTAGTGTGAACATTTACACCTCAAAAATCAGCAAACTTTACAAACAAGGGCATGATTTATTGTTTTGTTGATTGTCAAGATTTAAGAAAGTGATAGAAAAAATTGTAATAATGCAAATTAAACTTGTTTGTTTTGTGTACATTACACACACACACACGCACACACATGCACACACAAACACAGGCACCTGTTAAACTCCTAGATCACTTCCATTCCACAATGAAATATAAAAAGAGGATGTGAGAGCAAGCAGAGTTATTTGACTACACATTTTATCCTTCCCCTCCCACATTCACCCCTTCAGATTGCAAACTTCCTAAGTGTAAGGGATCATACACCTGAGTTGATTTTTGTATACTAAGAAACTACTTAACCTATATACATACATATATAAATATACATATGTGTGTATGTATATGTATATAGATGTATATATGTATATCTATATTTAGATAGATATATAAAGTAACTAGTAAAGAATTATTAAGTTTTTTCACAATTGTTGCAATCGTTATGCTAATTTATTTTTATTTACTATTTTAATTTTCCCCAGTTACATGCAAAAACAATTTTTAACTCATTCATAAACTTTGAATTTCAAATAATCTCCCTTTATCCCTCTATATCCCCCCCCTGCATTGAGAAGGAAAGCAATTGTATGAAGATTTTACGTGCGTGGTAATGCAAAACATATCCATAAGAGTCAAGTTGTGAAAGAAAACAGAAAATAATAAATAAAAATTTTTTAAAAGTATGTTTCAATCATACCATCAGTCCTCTTTCTAGGAATGGATAGCATTTTTCATCATAGGTCCTTCAGAGTTGTCTTGTATCATTGTATCGATGAGAATAGCTAAGTCATTCACAGCTCATCATCTAACAGTGTAACTGTTACTTTGTACACAGTACATTGCACTCTACCTCAGCTCATGAAGTCTTTCCAAGTTTTTCTGAGAGCACCCTTATCATCATTTCTTATAAGACAACAGTATTCCATCACAATCACATACCACAACTTGTTCAGCCATTCCCCAGTTGATGGGCATCCCCTCAATTTCCAATTTTTCCCCAGAAAAGAGCTGCTGTAAATAGTTTTATACACATAGGTCCTTTTCCTTTTTTGTTTTTCTTTTAACACTTTTGGCTTACAGAACTAGTAGAGGTATTTCTAAATCAAAGGATATATGTGGTTTTATAACACTTTGGGCATAGTTCCAAATCACTTTACAGAATCAGTTCACAGCTCCACCAACAATGAATTAATGACTCATTTTCCCATATCCCCTCCCACATTTGTCATTTACCGTTTCTACCCTATTAGCCAGTCTAAATAGCTATGAGGTAGTGCCTCAGAATTATTTTAATTTGCATTTCTCCAATTAATTGGGAATTTGAACATTTTTAATCATATGATTATAGAGAGCTTTGATTATTTCATCTGAAAACTGTTCATATCTTTTGATCATTTATCAATTTGGGAATGGCTTTTATTTTTATAAATTTGACTCAGTTTTCTATATGTTTGAGAATTAAAGCCTTTTTAGAGAAACTTCAATTTTATTCACAGTTATTATTGCTAAATGTATTTCCTTCCATTTATTCCATTCTCACTTTTTCACCATGTCCCTCCTTAAAAGTGTTTTGCTTCTGACTACCCCCTACACCAGTCTGCCCTTGATTCTGTTATCCCCCTCTCTCTTATCCTCTTCCCCTCCTACTTTCCTGTAGGGTAAGATAGATTTCTACACTGAATTCTCTATGTATCTTATTCCCTCTTTGAGACAATTCTGATGAGATTAAGGTTCACTCATTCTCCTTCACCTCCCTTCTTTCCCCTCCACTGTCAAAGCTTTTTCTTGCCTCTGTAATGTGAAAAAATTTACCCCATTCTACGTCTACCTTTCCCTTCTTCCCAGTACATTCCTTTATCACTCCTTAATCTTATTTTTTTAGAAATCATCCCTTCATATTGAATGTTTCATAGACATCATAAACTCAGCATATCCAAAACTTATCATCCCTTCATATTCAACTCACTTGTGTGCCCTCTGTCTATATATACTCCTATCTGGCCTAATGATGAGAAAGTTCATTTGAGTTATAAGTATCATCTTCCCATGTAGGAGTGTAAACAGTTTAAGCTTATTAAGTCACTTAAAATTTCCATTTCCTGTTTAACTTTTTATGCTGCTCTTGAGTCTTGTATTTGAAAGTCGAATTTTCTATTTGGCTCTGTTCTTTTCATCAAGAATGCTGGAAATTCCTGCATTTCAGGGGGTAGACTCAAGATAGCGGAGTAAAAGCAGGGACTTGCTTGAGCTCTCCCCCAAAACTACTCCAAATGCCTGTATAAAATGACTCTAAACAAATTCTAGAACTGCAGAATCCACTAAATGGTGGAGTGAAACAAATCTCCTGCCCAAGACAGCCTGAAAGGTCAACAGGAAGAGTCTATTGCAACAGACTGGGAAAGGAGCAGAGTGCAGTTCAGCTTGGGCCACACCAGCAGAGGCAGGGTCAGAGCAGGCCTCAGGGAACTGAATAATTGACAGTTGTGGCAGTTTTCAGACTTCTCAACCCACAAATGCCAAAGACAGCATCAAAGGCCAGCAGGGAAATTGTATGAGACGTGGTCTAGCAGGGGTCTGGCCCCATTCCCAGAGCAAAGGAGGAAGCAATACTGGCAGTGGTGGCAGCAGTGGCAGCAGCAGCAGCTGCTTCTGGAGCTCTGGGCTCACAGATAGTGGAGGATCAAGTGGCTGATACAAAGACCCTGAAGCCTGGGACAGTACACCCACCCCCACACTCACCCCGACTAGAAAACATATTGCAAGCAGCCAAAAAGAAACAACTCAGGTATTGTGAAACAAAATTAGGATAACATAAGATGTAGCAGCTTCTCCATTAAGTAATCAGAGGGCATGGAAAATTACATTCTAGAGGTCAAATGAAGTAGGATTAAAACTAAAAATTACCTACCCAGCAGAACTGAGCATAACCCTTCAGGGAAAAATGGAATTTCAATGAAATAGAGGATTTTCAAGCATGTTTGCTGGAAAGACCAGAGATGAATAGAAAATTTGACTTTCAAATACAAGAATCAAGAGAAGCATGAAAAGGTAAATAGGAAAGAGAAATCATGAGGGACTTATTAGAGTTAAACTGTCTATATTCCTACATGGAAAGACGATATTTGTAACTTATCAGACCTACTTAGTATTGGGTTAGTTGGAGAAGATAGACAGAGACAGAGAGAAAGAGAGAGAGAGAGAGAGAGAGAGAGAGGACACAGGGTGAGTTAAATATGAAAGGATGATACCTAAAAATAAAAGTAAAGGGTGAGAGAGGAATATATTGGGAGAATGATAAAGTGAAAGATAGAATGGTGTAAACTATCTCACATAAAAGAGGCAAGATAAAGGTTTCACAGTGGAGGAGAAGAGAGGGGAGGTGACAGGGAATGAGTGAACTTTACTCTCAATAGATTTGGCTTAAGGAGGGAATAGCATACTCATTCAATTGGGTGCCTTACCCTACAGGAAAATAGGCAAGAAGGGGAAAAAGGGGTGGGGGTGATAGAAGGGAGAGCAGATGGGCGAAAGGAGCAGTCAGAAGCAAACACTTTTAGAAAAAGAGTCAAAGTTGAGAATCAAATAAGTGGGGGACAGGATGAGATGGAGGGAAATATAGTTAGTCTTTCATAACATGACTACTCTGGAGGTATTTTGCATAAATACACATGTATAACCTACATTGAATTGTTTGGCTTCTCAATAAAGCTGGATGGAGAGGGAAGAAGGAAAAGAATTTGGAACTCAGAGTTTTAAAAACAAATGTTAAAAAATGTTTTTACATACAACTCGGAAAAAAAAAAGAATTATAGGCAATGGGATATAGAAATGTATATTGTCCTACAAGAAAGTAAGAGGGGTATCCCCAAGAGATCATAAAAATGGGAAAGCGTTCCACATGTACAAAAATATTTATAGCAGCACTCTTTGTGGTGGTCAAAAACTGGAAATCAAGGGGATGCCCATCAATTGGGGAATGGCTGAATAAATTATGGTATATGAATATAATGGAATACTATTGTGCTATAAAAAAAAAATGATGAACAGGAAACCTTCAGGGAGGCCTGGAAAGACTTATATGATCTGATGCTGAGTGAAAGGAGCAGAATCAGTAGAACTTTGTGCACAACAAAGACCACAGTGTGTGAGAGTTTTTGCTGGTAGACTTGGAAGTTCATTACAATGCAAGAACTGAAAAAGTTCCCAATGATCTTTCAAAGCAAAATGCCTTCCACATTCAGAAAAAGAACTATGGAATTCAATTACAGAATGTAGCTGATCATTTTCTTTTGTGTTACAGTTTGATTTGTTATATGATTTCTCCCATTCAGTTTAATTCTTATACACAACATGACTATGGTGAAAATGTATTTAATAAGAATATCTGTGGAGAACCTATATAAGACTGTATACCATCTCAGGGAAGGAGGGGGGAGGGAAGGGGGAGGGAGTGAGGAGGGATGGGGAAATATAGTTTATATGGTAGTGATTTTAGAACACTGAAAATAAATTAAAAAAATAAAATGTCAAAAAAAAGAAATTAAGAGGGGAGTAAGAAGGAGAGGTGATAAAAGGGAGGGCAAATTGGGGGTAGCAGTAATCAGAATGCATGCCATATTGGGATGATGGAGGGGAGAGATGAGGAGAAAATCTGGAAATCAAAATCATGTTGAAAATGAAAAATAAATTTTAAAAAGAAGAAAGTCCTGTATTTCATTGAATATTCATTTTCCCCCTGAAGGATTATACTTAGTTTTGTTGGCTAGGTGATTCTTGGTTGTAGTCCTAGCTCTTTTGCCCTCCAGAATATCATACTCCAAGCCTTCTGATTCTTTAATGTAGAAGTCACTAAATCTTGTGTTATCCTGGCTGTGACTCCATGATACCTGAATCCTTTGTGGCTGCTTGTAATATTATCTCCTTGACCTGGGAACTCAGGAATTTGTCTATAATATTCCTTGGCATTTTTATTTTGGGATGTCTTTTAGGACTTGATTAATGGATTATTTCCATTTCTATTTTACCCTCTGGTTCTAGAATAACAGAGCAGTTTTCCTTGATAATTTGTTGATAGAAGATATCTTCTTTCCAGGGTCTTTTTTTTTTTTATCGAGGCTTTCAAATAGTTCAGTAATTTTTAAATTGTCTCTCTTGGATTTATTTTCCAGATCAGTTGTATTTCCAAGGAGATATTGCACATTGTCTTCTATTTTTTTTCATTCTCCTGGTTTTGTTTCATAATTTCCTGATTTCTCATAAAATCATTAGCTACAATTTGCTCCATTCTAATTTTTAAGGAATTATTTTCTTCAATGAGCTTTTATACCTCCTTTTCCATTTGACCAATTCTCTTCAAAGATTGTTTTTTTCTTCAGCAACTTTTATTTGCCTCCTTTTCCATTTGGTCAAATCTGCTTTTTACATCATTCTTCTCTTCATTGGCTTTTTATACCTCTTTTACCATTTGGCCTAGTCTGTTTTTTAAAGTGTTATTTTCTTCAGTTGTGTGTGTGTGTGTGTGTGTGTGTGTGTGCGTGAGTGCATGTGCACACATATCTCCTTTACCAAGCTATTAACTAGTTTCTCATGATTTTCTTGCATCATTCTCATTTCTTTTTCTACTTTTTCCTACATCTCTTTTGGTTGATTTTCAAAATCCTTTTTGAATTTTTCCATGGTCTCAGACTTTTTCTTGGAGGCTTTGGCTGCAGGAGCTTTGACTTTGTTATCTTCTGAGTGCGTGTTTTCATCTTCCTTCTTAACATGTAACTTTCTATGGTCAGAGTTTTTTTTCTGTTGTTTACTCATTTTCCAGGCCTGTTTCTTGGCTTTTAACTCTTTGTTACAGTAGGGCTCTACTTCCAGGGTAGAGATCTTCCAAGCTTCTGGAGTATTATGTAGCTGTTTTCGGAAATACTCCTAGGATCCTGTTAAGTTTTCAGTTCCTTCAAGTTGATATGATATAAGGAGAGATGTTTACTATTCCCCTGGCCTGTACTCAGGTCTATGAGTGACCACTAGCATTTTTTTCTGCTCTGGAACTGGAACATGGTTCCTCACTCCACTGTGGCTGAAAGCTCTGGTGTTCAAGTGCTCCTCCTCACCCCAGGACTGCCACCCAGGACTGTGATCTGGATCCAAGTATGTTCAAAGCAACCACGTCTTGCTTTAGTGTCAGCAAAAAGACCCCTGTAATCTCCTGACCCCCTTGTTTAAATCCCCTTACCATCTGTGAATTGAGAGTTCCAGAAGCACTCACTGGTATTGCCACTGCTTATTCAGTCACTCTCATGGTCTGCTCCTAGTTTGCTATGATGGGAGCTGTTCTGGAGTTGCCTGCACTGGACTGTGTTCCACTTTCAGACATGCAACAGACCTTTTTTTGTTCATCTTCTAGGTGGTTTTGGACTAGAAAATTGTTTCATTTCCATCTTTTGGTGGGTTCTGCCATTCTAAAATTTGTTTAGAGTCATTAATTAAAGGTTTTTGGAAGGGTTTGGGTTTGGGGGAGAGCTCAGGAAAGTCCCTGTCTTTACTCAACTATCTTTGCTCTACCTCTTGTTTTATTAAACATTTATGAATGCATCAGTTCTCTGGTGAGGCCTGTACTTTCCACAAAAACTAGAATTTGAATCTCTTCCAAGTATGGGAAGAAATGAAATTAACAAGATCAGTTTTGTATGGTGGTGTCTTCTCTGACACCACATACTCACATCCACAAACATAAGCAGAAGAAATAAAATCACACAACTTGTGGTAACAACAATTCCATTTCTTTCTCAAGCCAATGCCTCCAGGTGAGATCACAAGAGGTAAAAATTAAATAGACAAATGGTTCTCTCTGTCTCTCTGTCTCTCTCTGTCTCTCTGTCTCTCTCTGTCTCTGTCTCTCTCTGTCTCTGTCTGTCTCTGTCTCTCTCTCTCTCTCTCTCTCTCTCTCTCTCTCTCTCTCTCTCTCTCTCTCTTCCTCTCTCTTTCTGTCTCTCTCTGCTTATTTGTTCATTTTTAATGACATATTTTGCTTAGGTAATTGAAGCACCAAGAGAAAAACAGATATGAAAAGTTGGTGGTCCTTACCTCTGTTCTTTGCCTTATTTCAGATGAATAGGACTGGTACTTTTGCTAATTAGGTCCTTTCATTCTAGCAAACACTCTGCATCTGATTTACCTAATTGCCTTTACTGTAGACACCTCTGGTTGAGCCTTTGAATTCATTTCCTTCTGTCCCATTGTTCATGGCATGAAGGCATGGAATAGTTTTGGATTCACAAAAGATAGAGAGGCCTTTCTTAGTTCAGGATTAGAATTTCCATCTCTAACTGTGAGCATAATTATAAACTGGCTACATGTTTCCTAAACTGTACTTCCAAGAACAGAATTACTATGAACTTAGGACCTCTAAAATTTGCCTCATCAGATACCAGTGTAACAATGACCCCTAGAATTGCATTAAGCATTAAGAAACTGAGTTACAGTAAATAAACAAAAGTCATATATAATAAATGGGTAGGTGATTCACAATCTGTTGTAAAATATCAAGAATTTTAATACCCCAGGATTTTTTGACTTTTAAAAAATATTTCTAGAATAACACAAAGTAATTATGATAATAAACCATGAAAATGTCATTTTATCTTTAGTATTCTTTTTTTCAACTTCTGGTACTTTCTTGCTAGTAATCTACACCTATTGATTTCTTCTGTGTCTGTATAATCAGCTGAGTCCTGCACCTAGCAGGTGGAGGAGATTTGACAGCATTGCCTGTGAAGTTGCAATTTTTTATTGATCCCAAGCTTCTCTCAAAGGTCTATCTTTTTAAATTTCAACAGGGGTCTAGTGATGTTCTCTAGATGCAAGCTGGGGAATATTAGTCTCTGAAGAAAAGAAGTTGGGGGCCAACCAGAGAGCAATAGGCCAGATCATGGTGAACTAAGCAGGCTATAACACATTACAAACTAGCAATTAGGCAGATGTGGTGGAAAATGGTAATGAGAAACTGTATAACTTAAATAAAAACTATTGAGTAGATTCATAATAAGAGCAAGGGACAATAAATGAACAGTCAATATACTTCACCAGTACCTACCCACCAACAAAAGAATATGGGAAAGGTTCCCAGAAGTTTGAGCAGGACTTTGTGCTCACCCTCTGGACAAACTCAACCACAGCAAAATCTCAGAATTGTTTCACACCAGCTCTAGGCGGTCCCTGAGCTCAGACAAGTACCTTCAGCACCCATGTTCCAGTCATGAAGTCCTGCTATGAATCAAACCTATCTCATTACTGCTGTTACCCTCATTGTCAAGGCTACAGTTCACTGCACAGACAATGTGATATATATATATATATACATATATATATGTATATATATATACATATATATACATATATATAGAGAGAGAGAGAGAGAGAGAGAGAGAGAGAGAGAGATTTGCCCACACTAAAGTGGTTCTCCTACTGGGAGGTGCCCCAGCATATGTGTCTAGTTTCCCTCCTTCAATAGAATAAAAAAAGTTTTTGCTTATGACCACTTTAACTCTTTGGTTTTATTTTGTGGGGTTTGTTGTTGTTTTTTTTTTTTTATTTTACTTCACTTCAGAGTTAACGATGTCAACCAGACAGGAATCAGCCTCTAACCTTGGAACTGCCAGAGCTGAACAAAGCAGGTCAGAAGCAGGTGTGCCAAGGATTAAACAGAAGTTTAACTAATTTCAAAGTGAGCAAAACACTTGCAAGTGTAAGGCGCCCCTGCTACTCCCCAGAAGAATGGTGGTTAACATGCTTGGGCAAAGGCACGCCTTATAAACATAAAAACCACAAGTGGAGTAGACCACAACTCAATCATTCTTAGTAGTTCCCATAGCAGGCTCATGCATGGACAATGTAGGTCCTTAATTTGATTGTCTTAAGTCTTAAGAGTCATGGAACTTTGTGATTATTCAGTGGGATACAGAGCCAAAGTAAGCCTGGCAGGAACAGGAGTACAGTACTTGGTTTGGTTCATTTGGCTGTTACAAGAAACAGAGATTGTGAGTATGTCAAGAGATGTGATGGATGGCAGTAGGATGCAGCACGCTTGGTCTCAGGTCTCTGGGAAACAGAGGGAGCGCCAACAAATCTAAACAGTTATTGATTAGTATGAAAATCATAAATCCCCAAGTGAATACCTCGTGCTGGTCAAATGAATACACTTTTCCAGAGAGTGAGATCATCAATAGCACAAAGGATTGTTGTTATGTCAAGCTCAGGGCACAGTGTGTTTGCTAGGTCTTAGTCCTGGGAAACTGGATATCTCCAAATATCTTGACAACAGCAATTGCAAAACCTCCATGACACTTTGGTCATTTGTTTTCAGGGTTGATACTCCCAGTAGAATATTGCACATATACATGCTGTGGGATGTTACTAATTTGCTTTTTACTAAGCATCACCTTTCTTATCTTTTACAGTATGTGTCTTGATTTATCTCCAGTTAAAAAGCTAAAGTGGGTGCTGTTGCTGTTTCAAGAAATCATGTTAAGCACTTAAAAATCAAATGAAGAACAAAGTATGGTATCTTAGATATTTCAAATAGCAGAAGATGCTTTACTGTATCTTATCAAACTCTATGTTTGTCTATAACAAAAAAAAAAATGGAGAGGTACAGTAAGCAAATAAGGTTCATCTGTATGAATTTTATTTCTACATCAAATGCATCTCAAGTTTTGTGTAGATAACAATCTACAAGGAAAGTATGTGGTAGTGAGGAGACTAGTTTTTTGTTGTGGTTGTATTGTTTCTTGTTTGTTTTTTTTTCCCCTGTAGTAAAATTTTGAAAAGGGCATGCCAATTCCAGTTAATTGGGAAAAGATCTAAGATTTTCCCATAAAAGATAGACTATGAAAAAAGTATAAAAAAAATATCTCTACATCTGCAGGAAGCTGGCCCATAAGTAAATGTAAACAAATGATTGTGTACAAAGACCCATATTACTAATGGACATATTTTTCTATTAGAACTTACAGAGAATTATAAGGTAGTGATCCAGCTGAGGATCAAATAGAAAAAAAAATTCATCAAATGAGAGTTAACCAAGCTAAAGATGGATTTTTTAAAAGTGAGACTGAGGAATGCCAGTACTCCATATTGATTCTTAACCCAATAGTTTTATTCTGTTTTTAGAATGGTAGGCATCTAAAGCTCATCATCTGTGTTTTTCCAGTGACTTTGCTGTTTGCTTTTCTCATTGTAAGAGCCCTAAGGTCTTTATAAGAATTGGAAAACAAATTCCTTTTTATTGAATATCAAAAAAAAAAAAAAAAACCTCAACATATTATTGAAAACTTGAATAGATGCTGAAAGTGTGTATGGCCTTTGCTTTGCAATGATACATTAGGCTTGTTAATTATTTTGGCATATCAGATTTCTCCTATAACACAAAAATAATTTAATGAACCATGATATATGGTTGTAACAAATTAATCAAAATGAAGAAATTAAACAAGATAAATTATGGCACTAGTGAATCTATAAAGTCAAATGTAAATGATATATTCAGTTAGTTAAGCATTTATTTAATCTGGGGGTAGAGGGAGCTAAACATGAACCAACAAAAACAAATAATTTGAAAAAATATAAATGGGGACCAAATCTGTGATTTCATTATCATACAGAACTGAGAGATGAGGAAAGATCCCCTACTAAGCCAGGAAACACTTTCATTGCCACTTCTGCACAGAGAATTGACTAGAGCACCAAGAGATTAAATGATTTGCCTGGGAGGATCAAAGAGTACCATATGTAAAACTGGAATTCAAGTACTCCTAGTTCTCAGACTACCTTTCTATTCACTACATAAATCAAAAAAATTTTGAGAAAAATTATGAAACAAAAATTCAAGTAATGTTTTGGATCATACCTATATTAAGAAAGGAAAATTTTGAGGTTATGTTTAATTTTTTGAATTTCTTCAATACTTCAATGATCCATGATTTCATCCATGAAATACTCCCTCAAGTGTTTTCTGTTACAAGCCCTACACTGTCTTTATCAACCAATGAATAAGTATTTATTAAGTGCTTACTATGTGATAGAAATTTTGTTAAGATGTGGAGATATAACAACAAAGCAGAAAAAGAGACAAAAAAAGTTGGTTATTAAGGAACCTACATTCTAATGAAGCAGGGAGATTAGAAAAATAACAAACATATAGTGGTATATACAAGGTACAGACTGGGTGAAAGATAACCTTAACAGTAAAACACCTAACTGGCAGGACCATGAGAGGCCACCTGTAGAAGGTACACAGAAGTGAGGACAGAGAGCATTCAAATGATGTATGGGGCAATAATTGCAAAAGTGGGAAATGAAGCATTATGTGCAAGGAACAACAAGTAAAGCAGTATGGCTTAACTTTAGAGTGACTGGAAAGGGTAATGTATAAGAAGATTATAATGATGAGAAGAGACTACATGCGAGTAGCTGACAGTGACAAAGGAGTTTATCTATGATTCCAGTAGTAATAGATATTATCAAATGGGGGCTAAAATGGTCAAATTTATGCTTTAGGAAAATCAAAAAGTGCAAAGTGGAAGATTAATTTTAAATTAGAGTCAGGATAAATTAGGCAAGAAGTACGGTTAGAAAACAATTGCAGAGGGGCAGAGCCAAGATGGCGGACTAGAAAGACACAGGGTCTTTACACAGGGTCTCCCTACACAGCACAGAAAATACCTGTGGAGAGAGACTCTCAACAAATTCTGGAGCAGCAGAAGTGGAGAACAACAGAGTGGAGGAGATTTCTAGCCCAGGGTGACCTGAAAGGCCCGTGGAAATGTTGATTGCACCAGACTCAGAGCAGAGCCCAGCCCAGCCTTGGCAGCATGCTGGGACGAGACTCTGGGAGGAGGACACCTCGGGGGCAGAACCTCTAGTTGCAGCAGCAGGGCCTCAGATCCCTTAACCTATAGGTGCCAAAGGTCAGTGAAGGGGTTTTATCAGCTGGCCAGGAAGGGAGAATGACCTTCCCATAGCTCCAGCAGCAGGCAGCAGCCACAGAGGGAGCACAGCAGCCTGTAGGGACCACACATTGTTGGAGTGTAAAAACCCCTGAGGGCACTGAAGATCTGAGTCTTACCTCAGCCCTGGGAGGAGGCCCTGGCCAGACTGGTCTTTGTCTCACACTGAATGGCAGTCCTCCCCATCCAGCTTATCTGAAAATCAGCCCACAGTGCTGACTTGGCAGAACTGGAGGCCAGGAGACTGTGGAGAGGTAACTGCTAAGATTCTGGGCAGAAAAATACCTCTCTGCATCCAGACCAGAACACACTTGACTGTGCCACCTTGGAGGGACTGAGATCTCACAGATTCCCAGAGTATACCCTACTCTTCACAAAGGACCCAAAAGTCAAGTCACTGGTTGGGAAAACGCTCAAAAAAGGGAAAAAAAATAAGACCATAGAAGGTTACTTTCTTGGTGAACAGAGATCTCCTCCCATCCTTTCAGGTGAGGAAGAACAATGCTTACCATCACGGAAAGACATAAAAGTCAAGGTTTCTGTATCCCAAACATCCAAAATAAATATTCAATGGACTCAGGTCATGGAAGAGCTCAAAAAGGATTTTGAAAATCAAGTTAGAGAGGTAGAGGAAAAAATGGGAAGAGAAATGAGAGAGATGCAAGAAAAGCGTGAAAAGCAGGTCAACACCTTGCTAAAGGAGACCCCCAAAAATGCTGAAGAAAATGACACCTTGAAAAATAGGCTAATTCAATTGGCAAAAGAGGTTCAAAAGTCAATGAGGAGAAGAATGCTTTCAAAAGCAGAATTAGCCAAATGGAAAAGGAGGTTCAAAAGCTCACTGAAGAAAATAGTTCTTTACAAATTAGAATGGAACAGATGGAGGCTAATGACTTTATGAGAAGCCAAGAAATCACAAAACAAAACCAAAAGAATGAAAAAATGGAAGATAATGTGAAATACCTCACTGGAAAAACAGCTGACCTGGAAAATAGATACAGGAGAGACAACTTAAAAATTATAGGACTACCTGAAAGCCATGATCAAAAAAAGAGCCTAGACATCATCTTTCATGAAATTATCAAGGAAAACTGCCCTGAGATTCTAGAACCAGAGGGCAAAATAAATATTGAAAGAATCCACCAATCACCTTCTGAAAGAGATCCAAAAAGAGAAACTCCTAGGAACATTGTGGCCAAATTCCAGAGTTCCCAGGTCAAGGAGAAAATATTGCAAGCAGCTAGAAAGAAACAATTCAAGTATTGTGGAAATACAATCAGGATAACACAAGATCTAGCAGCTTCTACAGTAAGGGATTGAAGGGCATGGAAGACGATATTCCAGAAGTCAAAGGAACTAGGACTAAAACCAAGAATCACCTATCCATCAAAACTGAGCATAATGCTTCAGGGGAAAAAATGGTCTTTCAAGAAATAGAGGACTTTCAAGCATTCTTGATGAAAAGACCAGAGCTGAAAAGAAAATTTGACTTTCAAACACAAGAATCAAGAGAAGCATGAAAAGCTAAACAGCAAAGAGAAATCATAAGGGACTTCCTAAAGTTGAAGTGTTTACATTCCTACATGGAAAGACAATATTTGTAACTCTTGAAACTATGCAGTATCTGGGTAGTTGGTGGGATTACACACACACACACACACACACACACACACACACACACAGAGCACAGAGTGAATTGAATAGGATGGGATCATATCTTAAAAATGAAATTAAGCAGTGAGAGAGAAATATATTGGGAGGAGAAAGGGAGAAATGGAATGGGGCAAATTATCTCTCATAAAAGAGGCAAGCAAAAGACTTTTCAGTGGAGGGAAAAAGAGGGGAGGTGAGAGAAAAAACATGGAGCTTACTCTCATCACATTAGACTAAAGGAAGGAGTAAAAATGCACACTCATTTTGGTATGAAAACCTATATTACAATACAAGAAAGTGGGGGAGAAGGGGATAAGCAGGGTGGGGGGGATGTTGGAGGGCAGGGGGAGGAAGGAGCAATTTGAAGTCAACACTTGGGAAGGGACAGGATCAAAAGAGAGAATAGAAGCAATGGGGGGCAGGATAGGATGGAGGGAATTATAGTTAGTCATACACAACAGGACTATTATGGAAGTCATTTGCAAAACTACACAGATATGGCCTATATTGAATTGCTTGCCTTCCCAAAGGGAATGGGTGAGGAGGGAGGGATGAAGAGAAGTTGGAACTCAAAGTTTTAGGAACAACTGTTGAGTATTGTTCTTGCTACTAGGAAATAAGAAATACAGGTAATGGGGTATAGAAAATTATCTGGCCCTACAGGACAAAAGAGAAGATGGGGGCAAGGGAAGGGAGGGATGTTAGAAGAGAGGGCAGACTGGTGATAGGGGCAATTAGAATGATCGGCATTTTGGGGTGGGGGAGGGGAGAAATGGGGAGAAAATTTGGAACCCAAAATTTTGTGAAAATGAACGTTAAAAGTTACATAAATAAATTAGAGAATAAAAGAAAACAATTGCAACACTCAAGGCAGTAAGAGATGATGGAGTGTACTAGATTGTTTTCTGTTTGTCTGGAGAGAGATGGGTATGTACAAGATATATATAGCTATACAAGGTATAGGAAGTATTTAAATATGTGGGTGGAGTAACAGTGGAAAATTGAGGATGATCATAAAGTTGTGAACCTAGGTGATTTCTAGAATGGTATTATACTCAGCAGTGTTGGAGAAGTTCAAAATGGACTTGGATGGGCTTGGAGGAGATAATAGTTCTGATTTGCACATGTTGAGTTTGAAATAACTATTGGATATCCAGTATTAAATGGACAATAAGCAGGTGGTGATGTCCTAGAGCTCAGTGGAGACTTAGAAATATAGATCTGGAAGTTATTACTATGGAGATGACAATTGAACCCATGGGAGCCAATGAGATCACTGAGTGAGATGGTAGAGAAAGAAAAGAGAATAGGGCCCAAGACAGAATGAACATGACATGAATAAACAATCAACAAAGGAAGCTTATAAAGAGCACCCAGACAGGCAGTAAGAGAACCAAGATAGAAAAATGTCGTGAAAATCTAGAAAGGAAAAAATTTCCAGGAGGAGAGGTTGATCAACAGCAACAAAAGTAGAGAGAATAAAAAAGATGAAAACTGAGAAAAAGTGATTAAATGAAACAGTTAGGAGATCATTGGTAACTTTGGAAAGAGCAGTTCCATTTGGATGATGAAGTTAGAAGACAGATTGAACAAGATTTGGTAGTGAATGAGAAGAAATACTTGGAGGGTTTTGCTCTAGAAAAAGCCTTTTACGGACCTTTGCTGAGAAGAGGATAACTAGCCAGGATCTAGTAAGGGGTTTTTAAATATGGGAAAGATATGTCAGCAAATGGGGACAAGTAGGGGAAATTGACTGGAGAATATGGTAGGGGATGAAATCAGGAGTAATCTTATAGGAGCTGGATTTGATAAAAGATATGTCTCTTCTTCACCAGATACTGGAGTGAAGGAAGACACAGGGATATTAGAGGGGAGAAGAATTAACTTCTCAATAAATGTCTTCAGTGGTGGGGGTGTGGAAGAAGCGTGAGGCAAAGTCTTCACCTGAGATATGGTAGGAAGAAAGAATGCTGTGGGAGACTTGGAAAGACAAGAAAAGGTTTGAAACAGTCACTCATGAATGAGGTAAAGAATTGATTACAGGGCAGTAAAAGGATAGCCTTGCTGTAGTGAAGGCCCAATTGAGATTACATAATACAAATTTGTAGTGGAGTGCACATATTTTTTGTGATTTCCTTGAGTTCCATTTGGCACCATATGAATAGGAATGTGAGTAACTAGGTGGTACAGTGGATACAATGCCAGGCCTGGAGTCAGGAAGACTCTCTTCCTGAGTTCAAGTCTGCCCTCAGACACTTACTGTGACCCTAGACAAGATACTCTAACTTTGTTTGCCTCAGTTTCTTCATCCATAAAATCAACTGGAAAAGGAAACAGCAAATCACTCCAATATCTCTATCAAGAAAACTCCAAATGGGATCACAAAGAATCCTACACAAGTGAAAACCAATCATCAATAACAACAAACAACATAATAGGAATGAAATAGACAAAAGATGGGTTGGGGATTACCATACTGAGGCAGTACATCAGTGATGGGACTCTAAGAGAATAGGTTGTTCAAGAAAAGAGGATAATATAGAATTGAACTGGTTCCCCAGGGGAATTACACTAAGAAATAAGGAGTATGCAACCAGAGCAAATGTGATAAGTCAGAAAAGTGCTAAAGAATGAAGGAATTGGAATTCAAGACAAAGACTAAGAACAGGATTAAGAGTCATAAGGCATAGGGAAAGAATGAATGATAAAAAGAATAAAAAAACACCTGAATAGCAAGTCCCAGTTTGTTGTCTGTGCTATACTTAGAGACCATGCACCTTGGAAGGACCTTCCAGAGCCAAGCATCCAATGACAAGGCCTTCAAGAATTCTGGGTCACCTCTGGTTCTTATGATGTCAGATAAGGACTTTATTGGATGAGTTCTTTATCGTTGGTAGGAATTTGGTGAAGAATTGGTCTGTTTGTAGGAAAGTAGTGGGAGCAAAGAGTGAGCATCAAGGAGGAGATATAGGGGTGGGTAGAATAATATTTGAGGAACCCCTTACAACTTCCTAAAACATTATGCTAAGTAAAGCAAGAAGGGTTAATGCTCACATGGGCATGACCATCACAATGTGTAATGATTCATGTCTGCACTCTATAGACATTAGTTCCATATCTGTAGGTCAGCAGAAATATTAATTTCATATGTAGATACGTACATAGAGATGAAGCAGCTTGCCCATAACTAATGATTCTGAGCCAGGGTTTGAACCCAAATCTTTCTGACTCCACACGCAGCACTATATTTACCATACCATTTGGCCTCTTATATAGCCAAAGTAGCCATTAAACAGATCTAAAGCACCATCATTGATATATGTGCTTTTTTATTATTTGAAAGTAGAGTAAAAGGTAAATGATATACCTCCCTTTTCAAAGATCTGATTTTCAAAAAATCTTCCTCTTTTATGTGATATTTGTTATTGAATCCTTTCTAGCTATACATCAAAATCACAACCTGCCACTTGCATGAAACAGAGTCAGTGAACTTACTTTTACTTTTTGATCCTAAGAAACTTTTACTGTTGTATTTAGGGATTTCCCAGTGAAGATGTTTTATTACCACATATTCCATCACATCTACTCAAATCACCCTGCTTTCTATAGTACATGCTATTATTCTTTGTCATCTCTCTCCCCATCTTTCTTTCTAAGTGAATCTTGTCTCCCCTCTAGACAACAAGTTACATTTCCAATTTCTATTTTGATGTCCCGATTTTCTCCTTCTAATATCTCTTCTATGATTTTCCTAGGATGTGGTCTCAAAAAGCTAGCATTTCTGAATCCTTAGTATCTAGAAAACATTCTTAAATTCGCTATTCAGTTAAAAATAAAATTCATGCAACATTTAAGACAAACGGAATGCTTGAAAGTTACAGATGCTGTCCTATGTGTAACTAATGAATGATCTGTATTGGTAGTTATAACATCCCAATTATTATCACTATCACTTCCTTCATATTGTTTAGTATTGCACAAGAAAATCTTTTCTCATGTATATATTTTGCTGCTTAGAGTGCCTTGCTCCCAGTGGATGCTTAATAAATGTTTGTTGAATTGCATCACAGAAATTGAATTTTGAGTTTAGTTTAACTAGTAGCTAGAATTTAACATGAAATAGATCTTTATGCCTTTCATATATGTGTATTCCCAATATGGCATTATGCAAGTAGAAGTCAATAAAACTGCTTATAGAGAATTGCTTCTTTGACATGTACTCAGGATTTTATATTGATATTTATATTGATATGGCCTATGTTATTTATATTTTAGCTAATTTGTGGTTTTTACCTGTGGCTTATAATTAATAATGAATCATATTTTCATTTTATATCTTTCATGTCTCTTAGCTCTTCTCCAGAAGATGAAGGTAAATCATAATGACACATTTTAAGATCTGCAGCTCCTTCTTTCAAAGCTGATGGTATTTTAATGAAAAGAAGATGTTGTCCCTATAATTCTCCAAAATGAAACACTTTTTTGCTACTAATATGTTTTACCCCTTAGTTTGCCTTTTGTAATTTAAGGACTCAGTATCTCTTCACTACACTCCTAGGAGAAATGAAAGCCTAGAATTCACCCAGTCCACAACACGCTGAGAAGTCTTTTCCATAAGTTGTCCTGACATTTTTGCAATAAAACAAACAAGAAAGTGGCATCTGCTTGGGGTTGGGGTAAAGAAAAAGGGGACAGGGTGAAAGGAAAATATGAAGATCTACTCAGTATAAATATAAGAGAGGAGAATTAAAGGATATGAGGGATGAGAAACTTAGAAGGTTTTAGACGTGGCTTCACACCAATTAATGTCTCCCATTCCATAGCTAATCAATGCATTGACCATTTGAGTTAAAGCAACTTTTTTACAATAAGCAAAATGATAGTATATAAATTCTTGATCCAATTGTACTACAAAAACATCTTTTTTCATGAATCTAGAGAAGTCAAAGAAGATTCTATTCTAGAATCATAAAATAATAGAATCATAGAGTCTTAGAAATCTTTTGTCCAACCCATACTCAAGTAAACTCCCTTCCACAGCATCCCTGAGCAGTGATCATTGAGCTTCTTAAGATGTCAAAAATTTCATTATCTCCTAACACAATCCATTTTATTTTTAAATGTAAATTTTTTTCCTCATGTTTATCCAAAATCTACCCATGTAATAAGTAGGCAATATGCTTAATTCTGCCTTGTTGTGAAAGCAAGTTGATCTTTCTTCCAGACCATAGCCCTTCAAAAAATTGAAGACAATTATCATATTTCTTTAAAATTTTCTGTTTTTAAGCAGAACCACTCTAGTACCTTCAATCCAACAAGAGATTAAAGAAATAGAGTTATAAAGAACCTTAGCAATCATCTATTACTAGCCCTCTCCCTCTCTTTTTTTAAGAAATGAGGAAGCCAAGGCCAGGAAAGTGAAGTGATTTGTCAAAGTTGACATAGGTAGATCTAGTCTTGAATTCTGGCTTTGCTACTTGCTACCTGTGTGACCTTGGGAAAGTCACATAACCTCTCTAGGCACTCAATTGCAAGTGAAGAGGTATAATGATAATTTAAATGGGAAAATCTTTCCCATTCATTAATAGGTCCATGTGACCTACTTAAATCACATGAAAGTCTAAGTCACATATGGAGGGGATTGCTGAAGGGATAGAACAGGAAGGGTGGAACAGAGGTAGGAGGAAGTCGGTCAGGTTAGTCAGAGCTGGGAAGGACACAGTCAAGCAGATATCTAGGGTCATGAGTGTTTGTTTGTTTGTATGTTGGAAGGTCCCAACAGGGTGTGGGGGGAGACTTGGAAATGCTTTTGTCCCCTGCAATGCTACTGTGTATTGACTTCTTGGCAACTATAACTAATTTGGCTTTCTGGTTTGGGGATTTGGCTTTTTGGTGTCTGAATAAATGTTTTTCTTCTGCCTTCTGTATGGAGAGTCTGTTATACTTTGTGATTGAGAACTACACTGGCATATTCACAGTCACCACCAATGCTGTAAATATTGTCTTAGAGATACAAAAGGTTAGATTAGATGGTCTTTCTAGAAGAAGGAAAAGAACTATTGTTTCACACTTTTTTTTCCTAATAACCCTTTTAGGCACATGGAGCCCTTGTACTCTGCCTTTCCACCTTACAAAAGTGTAGACTAAAAATTATTTATTTATGCATTATTGTGGTTGAATTTACATTATATTATCAACATAGGAAGCTAGATAATACAATGGAAAGAGTGCTTAGTTGGAGTCAAGAGATTTGAGCTCAAAGCTTGCCTCATATGCTTAGTAACTATGTGACCCTGAGCATGTGACAACCTTTCATAACCTCAATCTACTTATTTGTAAAATAGGGATACTAATAACACTTGGTTTTCAGGGTTATTATGAGGATTAAATGAAATCACATGTGTAAAATGCTTTACAAAATGTAAAGTGCTTGTTAAGTGCTATCTCTCCTTGGTGTGGTTCTGTTTGTAAAATGAAGGCAATATGGTCACCTCTTCCCTAGGTGAGGCACACATGAATGGAAATCATCAGTGATTGATTCCATAAGTGTAATTGTATCAAGAATATGTGAAACCTTATCTAGAATATTTTTGATTGAGTCTATTCATGGAAAACTGTGGTCTTTGCTTATATTAGAGTGGCACTTTTGTGAAGGGATCCAGATCCTTTTATTTAACTCCGAAGTGTGTGTGTATGTGTTCATCCTTCATTGCCAAAGAAGACCTTGCCATCAGAGAAATAATGACATGATTTGCATTTGACTTTGTTTTGAGTGAAGGAGGGCTGTGCAGGTCACCAGCCTCACTTCTCCTCCAGAGCCATCTGTATGCAGTGACCAGATATTCATCAGGATGACTGGAGATGACCCAGGATGAGGCAACTGGGGTTAAGTGACTTGCTCAAAGTCACATAGCTAGTGAGTGTCAAGTGTCTGAGGTGAGATTTGAACTCACATCCTCCTGACTCCTGCACTGGTGCTCTATTCACTGCACCACCTAGCTGCCCTAACTCCGAAGTAGAAAATAGGATAAGTCCTTATGTCTGAGGGTCACTCACATCAGCCTGTAGTCCTAGAAGAGTTTGCTAGCTCTTGACTGGATCTCCTGTGTGCCATGGTACATTTCCAAACTGGGACAAAATGGATCCAGGTGGCTGTGCCACAGGCTGGCACATGTCCTTTGTTTTATATGAATAAATTATAAATAGGTAATTCTCTGTGAGTGCGAGCAATGTCTCTTCCCCCTAAATCTTGAATTCAACAGCAACCAGAAGGAAATAATTTTTTAAAGAAATTATAGACAACAGAAAATCAAGACTACAGGGAAATTAGAAAGATACTGTGGGGCAGGAGCCTGAAATCACTCTGCATACCCAGCAATGTGCTTTTTCTAAGCACTAAGTTGAACTATGTTCCAGTGTTGCTGGAATGCAATGCTATTAATTGTGAACTAAAAGCAAAATGAAGGGTCACTTGATTTTTCTTAAAGGTTTTTTTTTTTATTTGGAGGTTAAAAACTTCTCCTGTGATATATTTTAAGGATATAATTCTATTCTAAGGATAATCAAAGGACAAAATAAACCACATAGATATTTTACTTGGGGAGACTGTTCACCTTTCAAAAACAGCAAATCTCTCTCTCTCTGGTTCTTTATTTTTAATTCCTTTTAGGAAGAAGGGGCCCATGCAATCCAGTGTAAGATGATGTCAGGTATGAATGTGTGGCTTCCATTGAGGCCTCAGAGTTGTCAGTCATGGTACAGTACATCACCAAGACTGCCCTCCAGAGGCATTACATAAGATAAATCTTTTAATATTTTATCAGCTGCTGTTGATATGAGGCACTTCAGCTTAGCAAGTCTTTTATTACTTTCTCTCATTTATTCCTAAGAAGCTTTTACCTCTGCCTATTGACTGTAATATTTTATTTAGCTTTACCATCACTAAGCAGATGGAGGTGATTAATAAATTTAATTTCTTTTTTCCTCTGGAAGATGAACTCTAACTTTACTCATAAAAATATAACCTAGTGATCTTCCAGAAGGCTTGCTTTGGCTGCTTTCTTTTTTGATGCCAAGTGTCTGACTTCCTGTACTCAACTGGTGAAGGATGAGAGCCTCTGATTATAAACCAGGAATCCACACCACTCTCAGAAAATTCTCTTTATGTTTGTTCTCAACATAGATTTACACAAGGGAATAAGTGCTAGGCATCAATCACAAGCCTCAGAAGGAAATATAATCAGATACCAATAATGCAGAGAAGACTCACTTTCAACAAGACTAAATACCACTACCACCCCTTCCCCATGCTTCTTCCATCAAGAAGGGGCCCTGAAATCTACCTATTTGTTGCAAGGGATATTTGTCAAAATGAATGAAAGAAAAAGGCACTCACAACCTTATCTGTTTTAGAGACTAACTTAGAGACAAACACTCCCATTTGAAGGGTTTCAAGGTATTAGCAAAGAGAGTAATGCTTCTTGAAATGTGTGGCATATAGGACTTAAAAGTTCGGAATACTTCTGTTGAATTCCACTTGTCAAACTTACTAGTCATGTGCTCACAGGCAAGTCATGTGACTCTCTGAGATCTGTAAAATAGGAACAATCATAATGGTAGTACTTGTATCATGAACTTTTTGTGAGACTCAATTATGACAATATATATAAAGTGCTTTACAAACAGTAAAATACTATATGTGTCATTTATTAAGTGCATGGGTCCTTTAATTTGTATATAGATATATGATATATAAAATATGAAATATACATATGTAATGTCTGTACACATGTGTGTATTTTATAGATAATTTCCTGTATAGTTACACACATGCAAACACATAGAGCCAACATCATTGCACATAGAGTGTTATCATTACATTCTACATTTATTTTCCCTATATGGATATAGTATATACATACCTACATGCATGCAATTACTTTTTACCTGAAGATGAGGTTAATGACAATATTGTTATCCATGTTTACAAATTTGCCTAGAAATACAGTCAAGTCAGTCAACTGTGTTTTAGCTTTTAGATTAAGCCTGCTCTGTATCTATGATTCTGCAAAGGTATAAAGGTTTTCTTTACTATTTTAAGGGATACTGAAAGTGTTCAGTTTATGATGAGGTAAGAAAAGTGAGAAAGAAATAACAAAAAGGTCTCCTACAAAAAGAGATGCTCACTCCTCCTATGCCACTTTTGGCATACAACCCTAACTTATATACAAAACCCAAGTGTCTAGGAAGTTGATCTAGGAAGTACTGCTTTAAAGTTCATCTTTCACATAGCTGCCAAATAATCTTTCCAATATTAAAACCAGCCTAACTGTGCCACTATTTAAAAACCTTCACTGGTTCCCTTTTGCCTAGATTAAATACAAATCACCTAGCCTAGAATTTAATGCCATCTGTAATCTCACTCTCAAACTTAATTTTAGCTTTATTTTTTGGTATTATGCTCCATATTATATATTCCCAACAATCTTGTTTATAAGATGTCTTGGGATTTCTTCCTGTTCCCCTGCTTTTTCTACATGTCTGAAACGCTCCCTCCAGATCTCTGCTTAAAATTGTTTTCATCCTTCTTGGACTACTTGGCTCCACATCCTCCATGAAGCCTTCTCTGACCCCTCCAAGATCCCTCCATTTCCTTTTTCCAATTTACTTCTAGCTCTTTGTTTGAATATCTCCTTCACCCATCCTTGTGTTATACCGGGCCTGAACAACATATGGCCTGTAGGCCACTTGCAACCCACCAAAGGATTTCAGGTAGCTCCCGAAAAATGTAGGGCTGCCACTGTGCACTCTCCTGTTTGTCATGTCACCCAGAGCACATAACCATCACCAATCTGTCTCTAGTCTAACCTATCTGTGGCCCAAAGAAGTTTAGCCTCTTTTAATTTTGGCCCCTACCTATGGCCAAATTGTGCATTTCTGTATTACACTTCTGCATGTGCACACTGTTCCTCTTATCCCCTTGTAATCACTTCAAAGTCTTGGACTGTTCATCTTTTTATTTATCTCTGGAGCTTTGCACAAATAAACATCAGGTATGTATTTGTTGAACTGAATTTCCATGCTACTTACCTGACTTTCCTCAGCTTCATATCAAAGAAACTTGCTTTAGAGAAAAACATTACTAGAAGTTGAAGACATAGTGGCTTGAGTACTGGACTTGGATCTAGGAAGAACCAAGTCTAAATTTTGCCTCAGACAGTTGTTACCTGTATGATGATCCTGAATGAGTTTCTTCACTTCTCTCAACTTCAGTTTCCTCATCTGTAAAATGGGATAATTCATGGGATTTAACTCATAAGCTTTAGGGTGGTGCTGAAAATAAAATAATATTACATATGCAAAGTACTTTGCAAGGCTTTTAATATATTATTTAGATACTAGCTATTGGTGTTATTGAAGATTTAAACATAAATCATATTATTGTATATAAATATATTAAAGAGCATTTACAAGATTCCATGTCCAAAGTTTTCATATGTTACAGCTAAGAAAAAATTAAATTATTAATTAAATGTGGAATAAGAATAAAGGTCTAAGTCAATGGTTCCCCAACTATGGCTAACGGATGCTTTCAGAGTTATGCATTTGTTCACTAGGTCTAATGATATATGCAGCACAAGTCAGTATAAGAAATAAGTAACCTCATAAGCATAACTTCTATTACCTGGACAAAGAATAAGTCTTATATCAACTTGTATTGCTATTTTTGAAACATATATAAACATTATGACCCAAAAAATAATTTAGAAGACCTTCTGAATTCATAGTAGCTTTTTTTTTGTAACATGTTTTCTCAAACAATGGGTTCTGATATTAGAATTGCTGTGATATGGAACTTGTCAGAAAGTTGACATAAAGGGGGATCTTCACACTTGAAAAGGTGGAGAAAACTATTCTAAATCATACATAATCATACATGCTTGTGATTCTGAGGAAAAGCTCTCAAATATAAAGCATTCATTCCTTTTCAGCTCTTCTTTTTTATAAGAAAAAAAGATCTGATATATTTGGCAATATTCGTAACACAATATGTGAAAAATTTTTTCATCTAATATTAATGACTTATTTAAATCATTTGAATTGACATAATTTGCATAATAATTTCTGTTTTGAAATGTGGTACATGAATGTAATGAAACCGAACTCTGCTATGAGAAATGTCAAGCATTATGAAGAGAGAGAATTGTGGAAAGACTTATTTGAACTGATACAAAATGAAGTAAGCAGGAACAGAAAATAAAATATTCAAAGACAACAACAATGTAAATGTAAAGAACAATCACTGCAATGGAAAAGTAAAGAATAACCACTATAAGATAATTAAAATTTTATTATAGAATTATAAAGACCAAGCTTGGCTCCAGTAACGAGATATAAGAAGATAAGAACCTCTCACTTATTGGCAGAAGGGGAAGTCTCCACATGTGGAACTTGCAAACAGCATCAGATTTTTTATGTGTCCATTAGTCTTGCTTTTTTCCTTCTTTTAAAAAAAATTATTAATTGCAAGAAATGTTTCTCTGCGAGAAGGAAGTATACAAGGGGAAATGCAGTCATTAATAAATCATGAAATAAAAGAAAACAAAGCCATTAATAAAAATAAATCTGTTCCACCTGCCCCCTTAACTTAAAATGCTGTTTTGTTGTTGTTTTACTAAAGCTAATTGTTATTGTGTATCAATATGCAAATTAGCTATTAAGACTGTTAATATAAAAACTGAGAAATTATTTTAGTTATACATTTTTGACCTCTGTGTTACCTCGAGAAATTCAATAATATTTCTGTGTCTCCAGTTCTAAAGTAATATACTAGGATACTCCAACCCTCATTTCCAGGAAGTTAGGTTTAACAGACTAATGTTCTGTAAAGCAACTCAGAGAAAGAGGTTATAGGAAAAATGAAAAGATCTATTTTTTATCCCACTCTTACGTAAATCTCCACAGAAATAATCTCAGAGAAGAAATGTCACTGTCTTCAAAAAGAGCTGGGCAGTAAAAAATAAATTCTTTGGGCACTGAGAAAGAAAGATTGGAAATAGATATAAAATGTATCATTTTAATGTTTTTATTCTAAAATATTTATGACTAATTTCTGAAATGTTTTTTAATATTGGATGGTATCACATAATCAGGTTTATTATAGCTCTTTATAGATTTTCCTGAATCATTTAAGAATAATTATCTGTAATATATGATTAGGTGTTATCTACAACACTTTTGGGTCTGGGTTTCCTGGATAACAAAATATTTGGGAAATGCCTTCATATTTTAGTCAAAACATTAAAACTGTCATTTTGTGAGTTAAAATAATCATTATACTGACTTTGCAATTCTCTAGTTATTAATCAAGAAACAAATACCTTCATTCATTCATTCATATTTTGAATGAATAACATCACCTAACACAATGAGAACACAGATCTACTGACTACTAGAATCAACAATCATGTACCCTCCATTCCCATTCTTGTCAAAACAACCAAATGATTGGCTAATTTAAGTTTAGGGTTTTGTTTGTTGATGTTGTTGGGCTTTTTGGTTGTTTGTTTTGCTTCCTGTAAGTCATTTGTAGTTCCAGGAATCCAGTTTGTTAGTACAGAAAGTGTGGCAAATCTGGAGTGCAAACTGAAAAGAACTGAAGACATGAAGAGAATGGACATTCTTTTTATAATGGATGTTCTGGGAACAGTCACACAATTAAAGAGAAAATTTAAATAAGAAATTAAAGGTACTTCCCGTGTGTGAAGTGCCAGGGTGAAATGATCTTCCAAGTTAAAGAGGTTTTAGGGGTCATAGATTTCAGTACCAAATGTCTCCCATTTAATAGTCAAGTAGCCAAACTAAGCAAATGGAAAATAAGATTAGTTAGTAGGTCTCAAAAAATCACCCTCCTTCATTTATAGGGTCATGGATCTGTAACTAGAAGGAACCTTAGAGGTCAAATTGTCCATCTCCCTCATTTTAAAGATGCGAAAACCAAGATTTCCAATGAGTTCTAATTGACTTGGCTAGGAAACAGAGCTGGAAACCAAACACAGACTTCTTTTTCTATACCATCACACATAGATTGCTCTTTAAGAAGAAAATTTCTATTTTTTTTAAACTGTTTGCATTTACCCTTGGCAGACAGCATATATAATCAACCAACCAAAACAGATTTTACAATCCACTAATAGTAAAAGTTTCTCATTTGATGCTGATGCTGAGGAATCTAAAAATAAACTGACTTTATTTTTTTCTGATAAATGTCAATTAAACTTCTATAAGAACGATGAATTTTTTAATTAAATTCAGTTATTAGGCTTAGTTTCCCTCAGCTGGCTGATTCATGATATATGGTAAAATGTCAAAAACTTCTTTGAATTTTTAATTTGAAAGCCATCAGAATGAATTCCATAGTATTGAGTGACTCAGTAACCAAATACTGGATTTAAAATCATGGTCAGTTCTCCTAGATTGGACTTACATTACATTGGTTTTTTTCAAGTGTGAAATGTTTTTAAAATGATGAATGGCATGAGTGCAAGAGCAATTCTTTGTCATCGCCCAAGATAAGCTACTAGTTTTTAATGTCTTCACTTCAACTCTACTGGACCATACATAACCTCTTTGAGTTACTGTATGTGCCACCTAAAAGCATTTGAGCCCTCGAGTTCAGGCAACCTATATGTCAAGCAGAAAAAATAAAACCACACTACTCAGGTTTGTGTTTCCCTGGAGGAAGCAAACAGTTTGATACAATTTGTCAAAAGCCAGAGTAGTGCTTTAATGGACAATTTACTTTAAATGGCTGCAGTTATTGCAGAACAAAAGGACCAAGGCTTGAGATAAAAAACCATTTCCAATTGGTTTTACTCAGATGGATTTAATTCCCTAAGATTAACTAAGGACAGCTAACCTTTTATATTCCCCTCCATCTAAAAGCAATAAAAGGAATAGTAAAAACTTCTTCTGAGTTTCCAAGGTTTTTTTTTTCATCTTTATTATGTGTAGTACTATCAATCCCCTAAATCAGATATCTTAGGATGAAGGTTAGTCAACAAATACTGCCAAAGAAAAATAATTTTCAAATAGAAAATATTTTTTCTGTTTTAATGGTAACTGCATATTGAAAATAATTGGCAATTAGACCTAGGAAATAAACATCAAGAATTCTACTAAAAGCTTATATTTAAATAATAATTAATCATTTAAGTCTCACAAGAATCATTTGAGGTAGAATCTATAGTATTATCTACTTTCAAGGTAATGAAAATCGGGCTGAAATAGATTAAATGACTTACCTATAGGCAAAGAGGCTTACTAACAAGTGTTTTAGTCAAGTTTTGAATCCTGGTCTTCTTGATTCCAAGTTCAATGCATTTATGAATTAACCATTTATTAATGCTTATTAACAAACACCTACTAAGTGTCAGGCACTGTGCTAAGCTGGGAAAAGAAAGAAAGGCAAAAAAGAGTCCCTGTTCTTAAAGAGCTCACGGTATAATGGGTGAGACAATATGCAAACAATTAAGTGCAAACAAGTTGCATGCAGGATGTATTTGATATAATCAGTGGAGGGAAGGCACTACAATTAAGGAGCATTAGAAAAGACTTCATGTGAAGAATAAAGTTTTTTGTTGTTCAGTCATGCTTGACTCTTCGTGATCCCCATGTGGAGTTTTCTTAGCAAAGATAGTGGAGTGGTTTTGCTCTTTCCTTCTCCAAAAATTTTAGGTAGGACTTAAAGAAAGTCAAGAAGCCCAGTAGGACATGAGGAAAGAAAACTTTCAAGGTATGGAGGACAGATAGTGAAAATAAATGCAAAGCATTAGGAGACAAAGTGTTTTGTGTGAATAACAACAATGAAGCCAGTATCACTGAATTACAGGGTGTGTGTCTGTGTATGTGTGTGTGTGTTGAGAAGGTTGTGTAAGGTATAAAAAAGATGGTGGGGAGACAGGGTACAAAAGGTTTTGAGTGTCAAACGGGATTTTATATATGTTCCTAGAGGCAATAGGTGTTTGATAAGTAATTGAGTAGGTGATTGTGGTAGGCAGATTGACTAGAAGGATTTTGCAATAGTTCAGGTGTGAGTGAAGGTCTACACCAGGGTAGTGACAATGTCAAAAGAAAGAGGAATGTTATGAATGTAAAATTAGCAGACCTTGGCAAGAGTTTGGATATGGAGGATGAGAGAGAGGAATTAAGAATGATATCTTAAAGTTGTAAGTCTGGATGAATGAGGATGGTAGTGACATCAATAACAATAGGAAAGTTAGGAAGTGGAGTGGCTTTGGAGGAAATGATGAGTTTAGTTATGGTCATATTGAGTTTAAGATTTGTGCAGGACATCTAGTTAGATACGTTCAACAGGTAGTTGAAGAAGTAAGATGGAAGGTCAGCAGACAGGTTGGGGCTGGACAAATAGATTTAAGAATCATCAATATAGATATATTTCTTAAATCCTTGGGGGCTGATGGAATCACCAAGTAAAACAGTATAGAGGAAGAAGAGAAGAAATCAAGGACAGAGCCCTGAGGAACATTCATGAGTTACCAGGAATGACTTGGATGAATTGATTGATCCAACATAAAAGACTGAGAACAAAAGATCAGATAGATAGTCTACTACCAAGATGGTATGCCTCCTCACAAACGGGAACTAAAACTTTATTATTTTCCCTGTAAAAAAAAAAACTCATATGAGATAATATTTTTCTTTATTAATTGAATTTTAAATGTTATACGTGGTAATAGTAATTCTATTATACTATAAGTAAAGCATCTTACTATTACAAGACTCTTTCAATAAATATATATGTACACATATTCAAGGAAGAATAAATATATATCCATACATATATGTGTGCATGTATATATAATCTCATTTGATCCTTAAAGTAAACCTCTAAATTAGTGTGAATATCACCATATTTTTTCTATTTTACAGGTAAAGGAAGTGGGATCAATTAACCTACATAAGATTATAGTGAATATAAATATCAGTACCAGGACTTCCACCTACCTCGGCTGACTCTACTTTTAATGAGTTTTCTTCTAATCAGTTAAATTTCTGTTTTATTGTTCCTTATGTTCCAATTTAGATAATCCTTCAATGAGTTCAGATATTAGTCACTGATTTGATTGCTTCTAAAATGTTCTGAAATGAAATGACTTTATCCAAATATGTTTGAAATAGAGGTGAGAGAATATGAAGAAGCATTAAATATATATATATAATGTATATGTATATATAAAATACTTGTGTATTATGGCTGATCAGACCCATACGAGCTTGCCTTGACCCCAACAAAGGACAATAACCAACCAAGTTGTGTATTAATTTGGAAGTAGAGTGATCAGAAGAGTTTCCTAATCAATTTTATGAGTTTTTCTTGATATGAGTCTCTGGAAGTTTTGCTTACGTCTACCTTTTTCTCTATAAAGTATAGCTACTGCTCATTTTGATGTCCTATTAAGAGAATAAAAGTCATCTCTTGATCAAATGTCCATGAATGAATTTGCCTACAATATGATGTGGCTAGTTAGTACTTTTAAGAAAATGATTTTTTTATTAACGGAACAAACCCTCCATGGTGGTGTAACAAAGAGCTAAAAGACTACTGTCTGAGGCTCTTTCTATAAACCAATAGTTATCACATATTAAGTATATAAAAAATACCTGTTGGTTTGACTCTTCATTCTTTTCCTGGCTCTTCCATATTACATCAGAGTGTAAGTTAGATGGAGATGGAAGGTGGGAAGGAAGGAAGAGAGGAGTTCCTAATGTACACCTTGCAAGGAAAGTACATAGGAACAACATATGTTCATTTTGTGAGCATAGGCAATAGATTGAATACTTGAAAGTGGATTTTCATGGCCCAAGAGATGGAAGCAATCAGAACATTAGTAGAGCATCAGAATTTCCTGCAGAAACACATGGCAAAAATAGGCATGTGGGCGGAGCCAAGATGGTGGAGTAGAAAGACACACATACACTAGCTCCGAACCCACAGCCCATAAAATATCTGTAAAAAAGAACTCCCAACAAATTCTGGAGCAGCAGAAGCCACAGAACAACAGAGCGGACGAGATTTCTGTTCCAGAGAGCCGTGAAAACCTCTCGCCAAAGGTCCTTCGCGCTGCGGACCCGGAGCCCACCCCGGCCGTGCGGTGCCAAGAGGAGCAGATCCGAGCAGGCTTCAGGGATGGAATCTCCAGCAGCCACCCAGGTCCCTCCACCCACAGGTGGCAGGAGTTGGTGAGAGAGTCTTTTTGGGTGGCCGACAGGGGAGTGGGATGTCCCTATAACTCAGGCCCCCTCGGGAGGCAGCAGCAGAGGCGGGAGCAGACCAGGGTTCCCCAAGCAGGCAGGAGCCCTGATCCATTGTTGAAGGTCTCTGCATAAACCCCCTGAGGGAACTGAGCCCATGAGGCAGCCCTGCCCCAACCTGAGCACCTGAACTTAATCTGACACTGAATAGCAGCCCCGCCCCTGCCAAAGCCCTGAGGCTGGGAAGCAGCATTTGAATCGCAGACCCCAAGCACTGGCTGGGCAGATCTGGAGGTGAACTGGGTGTGAAGAGAATATTCAGAAGTCAAGTCACTGGCTGGGAAAATGCCCAGAAAAGGGAAAAAAAATAAGACTATAGAAGGTTACTTTCTTGGTGAACAGGCATTTCCTCTCTTCCTTTCTGATGAGGAAGAACAATGCTTACCATCAGGGAAAGACACAGAAGTCAAGGCTTCTGTATCCCAGCCCACTCAATGGGCTCAGGCCATGGAAGAGCTCAAAAAGGATTTTCAAAATCAAGTTAGAGAGGTGGAGGAAAAAATGAGAAGAGAAATGAGAGAGATGCAAGAAAAGCATGAAAAGCAAGTAAACACCCTGCTAAAGGAGACCCAAAAAAATGCTGAAGAGAATAACACCTTGAAAAATAGGCTAATTCAATTGGCAAAAGAGGTTCAAAAAGCCAATAAGGAGAAGAATGCTTTCAAAAGCAGAATTAGCCAAATGGAAAAGGAGGTTCAAAAGCTCACTGAAGAAAATAGTTCTTTACAAATTAGAATGGAACAGATGGAGGCTAATGACTTTATGAGAAACCAAGAAATCATAAAACAAAACCAAAAGAATGAAAAAATGGAAGATAATGTGAAATATCTCATGGGAAAAACAACTGACCTGCAAAATAGATCCAAGAGAGACAATTTAAAAATTATTGAACTACCTGAAAGCCATGATCAAAAAAAGAGCCTAGATATCATCTTTCATGAAATTATCAAGGAAAACTGCCCTGAGATTCTGATTCTAGAACCAGAGAGCAAAATAAGTATCCAAGGAATCCACTGATCACTGCCTGAAAGAGATTCAAAAAGAGAAACTCCTAGGAACATTGTGGCCAAATTCCAGAATTCCCAGGTCAAGGAGAAAAAATTGCTAGCAGCTAGAAAGAAGCAATTCAAGTATTGTGGAAATACAATCAGGATAACACAAGATCTAGCAGCTTCTACATTAAGGGATCTAAGGGAATAGGGAGTAGGATATTCCAGAAGTCAAAGGAACTAGGACTAAAACCAAGAATCACCTACCCAGCAAAACTGAGTATAATACTTCAGGGGAAAAATTAGTCTTTCAATGAAATAGAGGACTTTCAAGCATTCTTGATGAAAAGACCAGAGCTGAAAAGAAAATTTGACTTTCAAACACAAGAATGAAGAGAAACATGAAAAGGTAAACAGCAAAGAGAAGTCATAAGGGACTTACAAAAGTTGAACTGTTTACATTCCTACATGGAAAGGCAATATTTGTAACTCTTGAAACTTTTCAGTATCTGGGTACTGGGTGGGATTACACACACACACATATGCACACGCACACACACACACACACACATAGAGACAGAGTGCACAGATTGAATTGAAGAGGATGGGATCATATCTTAAAAAAATGAAATCAAGCAGTGAAAGAGAAATATATTGGGAGGAGAAAGGGAGAAATGGAATGGGGTAAATTATCTCTCATAAAAGAGGCAAGCAAAAGACTTATTAGTGGAGGGATAAAGAGGGGAGGTGAGAGAAAAACATGAAGTTTACTCTCATCACATTCCACTAAAGGAAGGAATAAAATGCACACTCATTTTGGTATGAAAGCCTATCTTACAATACAGGAAAGTGGGGGATAAGGGGATAAGCAGGGTGGGGGGTTTGATGGAAGGGAGGGCATGGGGAGGAGGGAGCAATTTGAGGTCAACACTCATGGGGAGGGTCAGGATCAAAAGAGAGAATAGAAGTAATGGGGGACAGGATAGGATGGAGGGAAATATAGTTAGTCTTATACAACATGACCATTATGGAAGTCATTTGCAAAACTACACAGATTTGGCCTATATTGAATTGCTTGCCTTCCAAAGGGAAGGGGTGGGAGGGGAGGGAGGAAAAGAAGTTGGAACTCAAAGGTGTAGAAAACAACTGTCGAGTATTGTTCTTGCCACTAGGAAATAAGAAATACAGGTAAAGGGGTATAGAAAGTTATTTGGCCCTACAGGACAAAAGAGAAGATAGAGACAAGGGCAGAGAGGGATGATAGAAGAGAGAGCAGATTGTCATAGGGGCAATTAGAATGCTCGGTGTTTTGGGGTGGGAGGAGGGGACAAAAGGGGAGAAAATTTGGAACCCAAAATTTTGTGAAAATGAATGTTAAAAGTTAAATAAATAAATAAATAAAGATTGAAACAAAAAAAAATAGGCATGTCTTGCTGAAATGACTCAATGTTCTTGCACTACAGTTTTCTATGTAGAGGAGGAAGGCTAAAGATTTCTTAGTCTGTATAATACAGAATGCAGTCTTCTAGGAAGAGAAGGGAGATTTTGGGGGTATGGAAGGATCTGAATAAATAATAACATTTATTTATGAGTTTAGGGATCTGGTCTTTTAAAGAAGAAAGTGAAGTTCCTGAGAAACATGTCTAGCCAACAGAGATAAGAATCATCCATGTGGCCACTACAGGCTGGAGATCAATAATATTATAAAGCTACAACATAAGTTTGGAAAGGGAGAGTAGAAAAGTTGTATAATGTTCTTTGCATTTCCATGAGCCATTTGAACTAGAAGAATTTGACTGGAAGGAGGTAGAATCCCAGAAACTCAAAACTCTGTGTGTGTGTGTGTGTGTGTGTGTGTGTGTGTGTGTGTGTGTGTGTGTGTGTGTGTGTGAGAGAGAGAGAGAGAGAGAGAGAGAGAGAGAGAGAGAGAGAGAGAGAGAGAGAGGAAGAGAGAAAGAGACAGACAGATAGACAGAAAGACAGAGAGAAGTGGTAGTTCAAACCATAGGCTGGTACTACAAGTTTGTGAAGGACCTTGTAGGAAAGAAGAATTTCAGAACAATGCAAAGGTATTCCCTCACAGCAAACCTAACCAATCAAACAAGAAACATTTATTAAGTCTCTATTATGAGGCTGACAATATGATACATTCTCAGAATATAAAGACAAAAATGAAACAAGCTTGCCCTCAAGGAATGTACATTTTAACCTGAAATTGAATTCCTTTCCAAGAAGTACCTATAGTTTACTGTGCATGCTGTATCTGTTGTACCTATTTGTGTGGTCATTTGGGTGCTTTGTGCTTTCTGAATTTTGTTTACAGTAAAACAAATGTTATTCTTTATCCTATATGCATTTGGTATGTTGCAAATTCCAAAAGTTCAAAATGTCAGAGCTTTATTCACAAGATCCATAGCATGAGAACTAGATCTTAGGTGATATAACAGATAATAATCAGTGGGAAAGGAACAGGAAGTTGTGAAGAGGGAGCCATGAAAAGTAAGGACCAGACTGTTTTTGGTGTCCTGGACCAGAATTAAACCAAAAATCTTTGAAATTTTTAATACTTTTTCGATTGTTTCAATCTTTGATTTGCCATCTTCCCTTTCCCTCAACAAGGATCTTCTTCTAGGTTTTCCTTTGTATTAAATTCACATATAAAACATGTATTAGTCAGTTGTCCTTTTTTCAGGGAAAAGAGGAAAGGATGAGCAGAAATGGTACGTGCTTTTTCAAGTTACGTGCTCATTCAAATATTAGTGTAGTTATAGGGAAACCCAAGAAAGACAAGGAAAAGGATATCGAGTAGGATCCAAAGATGGGAATGGAAAATGTTTTCTAGTAGAAAAAGAAAGGCAAGTCATTGTACAAGAACAGCAAAAGGAGAATGAGGTGACTCTCCTTTTCTCATGTCTAAGTTTTATTGTATCACATGCTCTTTTTTAAAATTATCTAGCATTTCCCATCATGAGTCTTTTGGAATTGTCTTAGATCATTGCATTTCTGGGAAGTGTTGAGTCTATCAAAGTTAGTCATCACGCAACTTTGGTGTTACTATATACAATGTTCTCCTGGGTCTGCTCACTTCACTAAGCATCAGTTCATGTAAATTTTTCCAGGTTTTTCTGAAATTATCCTGATCATCTTTTCTTATAACACAATAGTACTCCCTTACATTTATGTACTACAACTTGTTCAACCATTCCCCAATTGATGGGCATTCCCTCAATTTCCAGTTCTTGGCTGCCACAAAAAGAGCTGCTATAAATATTTTTGTACATGTGGGTCCTTTCCCCTTTTCTGCCACCTCTTGGGGTTGCAGTCCTACAAGTAGTATTGTTAGATTAAAGGTTATACAGTTTATTGCTCTTTGGGCATAGCTCCAAATTGCTCTCTAGAATGGTTACATCAGTCCACAACTTCACCAACAGTGCATTAGTGTTCCAATTTTCACACATCTTCTCCAACATTTCTCATTTTCCTGTTTTGTCATGTTAGCCAATTCAATAAGTGTGATGTGGTACCTCAGTTTTATTATAATTTGCATTTCTTCATATAACTATAGATAGCTTTGATTTCTTCATCTGAAAACTTCCTATTCATATTCCTTGACCATTTTTCAATTGAGGAAAGACTTGTATTCTTATAAATTTGACTCAGTTCTCTATATGTTTGAGAAATGAGGCCTTTTTTAGAGACACTGGCTGTAAAAATTGTTTCACAGCTTTCTGCTTCACTTCTAATGTTCTTTTCATTGGCTTTGTGCAAAAACTGTTTAATTAATGTAATAACAATTATCCATTTTGCGTTTCATAATGTTCTCTATCTCCATTTGGTCATAAATTCTTCCATTCTCCATAGATCTGAGAGGTAAATTATTCCTTGCTCTCCAAATTTGCTTTTAATATTACCTTTATGTATAAATTGGGAACCCATTTTGACCTTATCATGGTATATGATGTAAGATATGGGTCTAGGCCTAGTTCCTGCCATGCTATTTTTTCAGTTTTCCCAACAGTTTTTGTCAAATAGTGATTTCTTATCCCAGAAGCTGGAGACTTTGAATTTATCAAATAATAGATTACTTAAGTAATTGACTGCTGTATCTTGTGTGCTTAACCTTTTCCACTGATCTACCATACTATTTCCTACCCAGTACCAAGTAGTCTTGATGATTGCTGCTTTAAAATACAATGTAAGATCTTATATGGTTTGTCAACATGCCCTTGCATTTCTTTTCATTAAGCCCATAGATATTCTAGACCAATTGTTCTTCCAGATAAATTTTTCTATTATTTTCTAGCTCCATAAAATATTTTTGGTAGTTTTATTGGTATAGCCCTGAATAAGTAAATTGATTCAGGTAGAATTGTTATTTTTATTATATTAGCTAAGCATAAACAACTGATATTTTTCAAATTATTTGGATCTGACTTTACTTGTGTGAAAAGTGTTTTGCAATTGTGTTCATATACTTCCTGAATTTGTGTTGGCAGGTAGACTCCCAAATATTTTATATTACCTACAAGTACTTTAAATGGAATTTCTCCTTCTATATCTTGCTGCTGGGCTTTGTTAGTGATATATAGAAATGGCAATGATTTATGTGGGTTTATTTTATATCCATAAAGTTGCTCATTATTTCAAGCAGTTTTTAGTTGATTCTCTAAGTATACCATGAAATTATCTGCAGAGTGTTAGTTTCGTTTCTTCTTTGCCTATTCTAATTCTTTTCTCCTTCTTAATGCTAAAGTTAACATTCCTAGTACAATATTGAATAACAGTGGTGATAACTGACATCCTTTTTTCACCATGTATTGTGAGTGCATTTTTAATAGGATTGATTATTTTTGCATAATGGGAAGATCTTTCCCATCCATTAATAGGCCCAAGTGATCTGTTTGAGTCACATGGAAGCCTAAATCACATGAATTTGAATCACATGAAGCCTGTGTTGGAGGAGTTTGCTGAAAGGATGGAACAGGAAGAGTGGGATAGGAAGAGGCAGAGCTGGAGCAGAACTGAGAGGAGGTTAGTCAGAGAGCAATCAGAACTGGGAAAGGCATCTGGCTAGCATGAGTGAGAGAGTTTGTTTGTGATTTGTTTAAGAGAACTGGTTTGTGGGAAGCCAAACTGATGGAAGCCTTGGGGATGGTATTGCCCTCTACATTGTATTGTGTATAGAGTTATTTGTTACTATGATGGATTTGGCTTTCTGGTGTTGGGATCAGGCTTTCTGGTGTTTGAATAAATGTTTTGGTTCTGTCTTCCATGTAGAGAATCTGTTGTATTTCATGATTCAGAATTGTGCTGGCATATTCATGGCCACCATAGCCACTGTGAATATCACATTGGTGCTACAAATGGTAATGAGGATTGGATCAAGAAATATTAGACCTCCATTTGGAGGCAGGAAGACGTTAGAGAGAGAAATGGATATCCCAGGATGGGAGGATTTACCTTATTCCTCCCTGCCAAGAGAATGGGCTAAAAACACAGGACTTTGTGAAAACTGGGAACTAAGGCTACAGAAGGGAGGGCCTGGAGATTTAGAAACATGTTTGCAAGGAATACCAATAGAACCAGGGGAAAAACTGGCAGGGGTATGTAGGAGAGCCTGTGCCTTGCAAACAACTTATCACCTTATGTGTAAAAGCAGAGACAAGCTGCTGGAAGAGAAAGTTCAGATGAAAAGGGAGTTGACTAGTTTGTATAAGAAACTTCTTATTATGCAGCATTCAAATTCTCCTTTAGAAGACCAAGCTAGAGAGTCTTAGGTTGTAGAAGAAAAGTTGTTGTTAGTTTAGCTCACAGAAAGAAGCAAAAAAGTAACAAGAGGAAGGTTGACGCAGCACTTGCATGGGGTGGGGGGGAGGGGTTTATTGGGGCCTGAACACCAGCCAGCAGGATGGATGGGAGGAGAATTAAACAAATATAGAAGATGAGGCTTCTAGGAATGCAGAGATCCATCCAGTACCAGGAAGGAAGCAGGAGAAATGGGGCGGGGAGCACACAGTGTTTGGAGAGGTAATTGAGGATTTTACTCAGCAGGAGGTCACAGATATTTTGATTCGATTCACCCAAAGGATGGGAGAATCGTTGGTATCTTGGATATTGAGAATCAGTAAAAAAGATGAATTTCCTCAAGAGAGAAGAATAAAAACCCACAGATTCAAAGTCAGAGTAGATTAACAAGCAAAGAATTGTTTACTACTCTATTAAGAGCAGGAATACATTATGGAAGCATAGATGGTATTCCAACAAATGAACTATACAAAATGTATTAAGAAAAGGGGCTTGATATTAGACTGAGCAGGGAAGAACTACCTCTACAGATCCTCCTGAAACATTGTATCCAATTTCATTACACCTGCAGGAAGAATAGGAAATTGGCCAGGCCCCAGCTCAGATTAAAAAAATATACCTCTAGCCACAATGATGACGCCAAAATTGCAAATTAGAAAACAGTAAACAACAGTGAATGTGGCTGAGAGTGGATTCATGGACTGCAGAAGCATGGCTGACCTTATTGTCAGCCTTCTGGTTATTGTCTCCTTGTCTCTTTTGGGCTTTTTGTTTGTTTACCTTATTTGTCATATTTATTTTCTTCAGACTTAGTACCCTCCACCTACAGATGTCCAAATGCTTAAACTGGATGTCACCCCCTATCTACACCTGTGATGTGTCACCCTGGGACCTGGTATCAACCAAGCTCTCAAATGGGACCTCTTGGGGAAGGGACAGATCTGCATCCAATTTCAGTAGGAAGTAGCTATAGAAGAAGAGATTGTCATTCCTTACTCAAAGATTGTAGGCTCCATTCATTTGAGGGGGGAATGATGCGGTGCTTGTGCTCAAACCTCACCCAAAGGTATTGTTTTATGTTATGTTTAATCCCTGTTTTATTGTTATAAAGTTCTGTTAACACCATTTGCTAAGTTATTGTTTTATATGCTTATTTTGTGTTATCCCTGTCAAAGTTCTATTGACACCAATTGCCCCAATGACCTATGTAATGGATAAGAAAGATCTTGGGGCCAAATGTATTGTGAATATATTTTTAATGAAATCAGTATATTTTTTGCATAATGGGAAGATCTTTACCATTCATTAATAGGCTCATGTGACCTGTTTTAGTCACATGGAAGCCTAAGTCACATGAGTTTGAGTCACATGGAGCCTGTAGTGGGAGGAGCTTACTGAAAGTATGGAACAGGAAGCGGAGGAGCTGGAACAGAGCTGAGAGGAGGTTAGTCAGAGAGCAATCAGAGCTGGGAAAGGTGGCTGGCTAGTGTGAGTGAGAGAACTTGCTTGTGATTTGTTTAAGGGAGTCTGGTTGTGGAAAGCCTAACAGAGGGAAGATTTAGGGATGGTATTGTCCTCTACATTGTATTGTGTATAGATTTATTTGTTACTATGATGAATTTGGCTTTCTGATGTTGGGATTTGGCTCTCTGGTGTCTGAATAAATGTTTTAGTTCTGTCTTTCATGTGGAGAGCCTGTTGTATTTCGTGGTTCAGGATGGAGCAGGCATATTCATGATCACCATAGGCACTGTGAATATCACATTGATGCTATACATCCCTGATCTTATTGAAAATTCTTCTAACTTATGCCCATTACATATAATGTTTGCTTATAGTTTTAGATAGATGCCACTTAACATGCTAAGGAAAATTTCATTTATTTCTATGCTCTCCAGTGTTTTTAATATGAATGGGTGTTGTATTTTGTAAAAAGCTTTTTTTGAATCTATTGAATACTCATGATTTCTGTTAATTTTGTTATTGATATGGCCAATTATGCTAGGAGTTCTTCTACTATTGAAACAGTCCTGCATTCCTGGCATAAATATTAGCTGGTCATAGTGTATTACCCTCATGATAAGTTGCTGTAATCTGTTTGCTAATATTTTATTTAAAATTTTTACATCTATAACCAGTAGGGAAATTGGTCTATAATTTTCCTTCGCATTTTGTCTTTTCCCATTTTAGGTATCTGCACAATATTTGCTTCATAGAAAGAATTTGGCAGTACCTCTTCTTTGCCTATTTTTACAAATAGTTCATTTAGTATTGGAAGTAATTGTTCTTTAAATGTTTTGTGGAATTCACTTGTAAATCCATATGGCCTTGGAGATTTTTCTTAGGTAGTTCTTTGATGGTTTTTTCAATTTATTTTTCTGAAATGGGATTATTTAAGTATTTTATTTCCTCTTCTGTTAGGGCAATTTATATTTTTCTAAATATTCTTCCATTTCACTTAGAATGTCACATTTATTGCCATAAAGTTAGGCAAAATAGCTTTTAATTATTGTTTAATTTCTTCTTCATTGGTGATGCATTTCAGCATTTTCATTTTTGATACTGGTAATTTAGTTTTCTTCTTACTTCATTTAATCAAATTAACCTAGTGTTTATCTACTGTATTGTTTTTTTTTTCATAAAACCAGCTCTTTTATTGACTAGTTCCATAGTTTTCTTAATTTCAATTTTATTAATCTCTCCTTTGATTTTCAGAATTTTTAATTTGGTATTTAATTGGGAATTTTTAATTTGTTCTTTTTCTAGCTTTTTTAGTTGCATGCCCAATTCATTGATCTCTTCTTTCTCAATTTTATTCATGTAAGTATTTAGATATATAAAACTTCTCCTTAGAACCACTTTCACTGCATCCCATAAGTTTTGGTAATTTGTCTCATTATTGTCACTCTCTTGGATGAAGTTATTGATTGTTTAAATGATTTGTTGTTTGACCCAGTCATTCTTTAGGATTAGATTATTTAGTTTCCAAATAATTTTTAATCTATCTTTCCATGACCCTTTATTATAGTAATTTTTATTGCATCATGATCTGAAAAGGATGTGTTTAATATTTCTGCCTTTATGCATTTTATTGTGATGATTTTATGCCCTAATACATGTCAATTTTTGTGTAGGTGCCATGTGCCACTGAGAAAAATATATATTCCTTTCTATCCCCACTCAATTTTCTCTAGAAGTCTAACCTAAGTTTTCTATAATTCCATTCACCTTCTCAATTTCTTTCTTGTTTATTTTGTGATCAGATTTATCTAGCTCTGCAGGGGGAGGGGGAGTGAGCATAATTTTGCTCTTTCTTTCTGTAACTCACTTAACTTCTCCAAGAATTTGGATGCTGAACCACTTCATGCATATATGTTTAGTATTGATATTGCTTCATTGTCTATGGTACCTTTTAGCAGGATGAAATTTCCTTCCTTATCTCTTTTAATTGGATCCATTTTTCCTTTTACTTTGTCTGAAATCAGGGTGTTTCCCTTGCTTTTTTTACTTCAGCTGAAGCATAATATATTCTGCTCTAGCCTTTTACAATTATTTTGTGTGTATCTCTCTGCTTCATATGTGTTTCTTGCAAACAACATATTGTAGGACTATAGTTTTTAATCCATTCTGCTATCCACTTCCTTTTTATGGGAGAGTGCATCCCATTCACATTCACAGTTATGATTACTGTTATACTCCATTCTATTTTCCCTCCCTTTTTGCTTTTCTCTCCCCTTTCTCCCTTTGACTATGGTCTTCCTCAATTTGCCCTCCCTTATATCACCTCTCCCTTTTCTTTCCCCTTCCCCTACTACTTCTTCCCTCCCTTCTGCCCTGCCTTCTACCTACCCTTCCTCCCTTTTGCTTCCCTCTGCCCCTCCTACTTACTATAAAGGGTAAGATAGATTTCTATACTCAACTGTGTGTGTGTGTGTGTGTGTGTGTGTGTTATTCCCTCTTTCAGCCAAATCCAATAAGAGTAACATTCAAACAATGCTCACCTCTCTCCCTTCCTTCCCTCTACTGTAATAGGTCTTTGTACCTCTTCAAACCATATTCTCATTATGGTTGTCATTGTGAAGCTCACGTTCATATTTTCATTTTCAACTTTTAGTGCTAGCAGCAATTATCATCTACATTTTGCTTCATATCTAAGGTTATATTTTAAATATTTCAACAATTGTTTTTGTCTTACTTGATCACTTTTTGTGATTGTCGATCTCTCCTCATAAACAAAGTATCTATTTGAGAACTTTTTACTTGAAAAAGATAAATGGAAACTATAGAGATACAATAGGAGAAGTTGACATTTATATGCCATTTTATACTCAATATTTCATTGACACAATATCCCTGAGAGAGAGAGAGGAAGTATAGCTATTATTACTGTCTCATATTTAGAAATGACTTAACTTAGGTACAAGTTAAATAACTTTGCCAAGGTCTCAAAGTAGAATCAAGGTTTAAACTTGGGTCATAGGGTCATAGATTGAGAGGTTAAAGAAAGAATAGGTCTTTTATTCCAATTGTTTCACTTTACAGATGAGGAAAGTGGAGCCCAGAGAAAATGACTTGCCCATTATCATTTTACAACCTATGTTTTCAAGGTAAAGGAATATTCAAAAAATGTTTCTCTCTCACTTAATGCTTAACCTAGAAATAATTACATGAATCAGTTTTTCACTTTCTAATTCATGCCTCTCACATGGTTTCCAATGGCCCTTTAAAATCCACTTATATTTCTTGAATGTTATGTGATCTGTGATCCTATTTCCTTTTTAACCTTTTTGAGAGGGAGGGAAATAGTATAATCATGCTAATTGTATTGCGAATACAACATCAAATATAGTCAACAAGTTTTATCATGAAAGAAAAAAACACTTCTAGTTATATTTTTAAATGTTGCAGTGAGGTTGAAATTATTTGTAGCTCATAGTGAAACAAATACCTTGCTGAAAAAGATGTTTATAAAGAATATATTACTTTACAATTCTGTTCAGTATACAAATGCTAATATTTTCAAATATAAAATTTATATTTAATTATAATTTTTCTTTTAAAGATGTAGAACATTTATTTTGTGCAAAGATTTTAAATCCTAATTTGTTTCTTGAAATGCTGATATTATTCAAGCTTTTTCTCTTGAATGACATGTCCCTCAAGCACAATTAAGTACTCCACAGATACCTCCAATTTTCTTGTCAAAGCATTGTCAAAAATTATTCACAGACCATCTCTTTTGACCATTCTATGATGAAAGGGAGAGGAAAGATGAAAATTGCAAACAAATACACACACATATATACATACATATACATATACACACAAGCACACATGCATGTATATACATGTACATATACATATTCATACACATGCTCGTATGTGTGTTTGTGTACCATAGAATAGCCATTAGGAAGTGAAAACAATTCTGAATTTTAAGTTTATGTTTCTAAAAATTACTTTCATGAAATAAAATCAGTTGAGAGTTGAATTTAGTTTCTGCTCTTTCTCAAGCCTTTACCATGTTACAAGTATCATTTGAGATGCAAAGCTTATTTTTGTGTTAGGGATTGTTTACTGAAGTACAGACTTACTTGTATTTATAGAGTCCCAAGCCCTGTATCATTCTTTATCATGTGTTTCATATTGTAAAAATAATCTGTATTGCTACTACAATATTTATGTGGTCCCTCTGGCTTCATACATTGATGAATTGTTCCAGAAATATACAGTTCTATATAACTCATTTTTCGGTGGTCAGGGTATGGGGATGTGTGTGTGTGTGTGTGTGTATGTGTGTGTTATCCATTCTAATTTTCCTCTATTCTCATGAAATTCAATATTATATTGACCTCTTATGGTCTTTTCTAGTTCTATAATCTTCTGATAATATAAAATATAATACAAAATACAGACATAGGAAAGCTCAGTAAGTTAAGGAGCAAATTGAAGACTCAGTATCAAGTTAATATGAGTGAGGGGAAAGTAAAATAAAACTCATTCACTTTATAAAAATATATGTGGTCAAAAAAAACTGTTAAGAAATACAAAGATAAAAATGGGAAAGGGTCCCACATGTACAAAAATATTTATAGCAGCACTCTATGTAGTTGCCAAAAACTGGAAGTCAAGGGGATGTCCATCAATTGGGGAATGGCTGAATAAATTATGGTATATGAATGTAATGGAGTACTATTGTGCCATAAGAAATGATGAACAAGAAGACTTCAGAGAGGCCTGGAAGGACTTATATGACCTGATGCTGAGTGAAAGGAGCAGAACCAGGAGAACTTTATGCACAGCAACAACCACAGTGTTTGAGAGTTTTTTCTGGTAGACTTAGATTTGTGTAATAACACAAGAACTTCTTACCAAAAAAAAAAAAAAAATCCCAATGGAGGATCTCAAGGCAAAATGCCTGCCACACTCAGAGAGAGAAATATGGAAGTCACTCACATATTGTAGCAGATCATGTTTGTGTATGTGTATGTGTTTGTGTATCATGTTCTGATTTGTTATACGATTTCTTTCATTTATCTTAGTCTGACTACATAGCATGACTATAGTGAAAATATACTCAATAGGAAAGTATATGTAGAATCTATACAGAATTGTATGCAGTCGTGGGGAGGGAGGGGGGGAGTGGGGGGTAGGTGGGGGGGATAAAATCACAATTGTATGGCAGTGATTGTTAAACATTACAAAAGAAAAAAAAAGAAAAAAAAAAAGAAATACAAAGAAAACCAATTTATAGTCTAGTTAGTCATTTCAGAAAGACCTTATTCCATGAGAATAATTCTAATTGATTCTTTAATTGTCAGTTTTCCACAAGTAGCAAGGGCATGTCAAGGGTCTTTGTGGCTACTTAGTAAATTTATATATAAATCTACATCACTGACTGGTTTATTATAATTTAGCTATCAAATAAATGGTAGTTATTTTACGCTATACCCTATAATTTTGGAACTTGTATCCCTTCTTTCACCAGATCATTTTCAGGTGTTCCTGTGGTGATATCTAAAACTACTTGACAGAATTCTGAGATGGAAAATGAAAAGGGATCTAGTCTTTCATTGTGGGTCCGTAATGTAGATTTTTCATTTAATTATTAACTGCCTTGGTAACTCCCTTTTTTATTAACACTATTTTTATAACTGATTAAATGTGATTAAAAGTAGAAAAAAAGCAATGTGCTATGCTCAACTTGCCATTAATTGTAAATTCAGTCCGCATTCAACAAATTTTAATTTCTCTTATTTAAAAACTATTTTCCCGTTTGGAGAAGAGCGAGGATGTCACTTCTTACCCTTTTCCTTTTTATACAATGTGAGCTTTTTACTAAAAGGAAAAATAAACTAACTTAGTTCATGTAATTGCTAGTAAAGCCATAAGCTTATAAGAAATATTCAAAAAAACAGGTTGAAAAGCAATTTTAAATCATCATTCAGCATGTAAAATATTTTTAACTTCCCTTTCAGTCTTATACATGTAGAACAGAGTTTATTTTTGTAACTTTAACAACTATTTGCTGGAATATTTCTTGGGAACTACATCAAATCTAATTTAGGCACCCATAATGCTTAGCAAAAAGAGATTTGGGCTGACATTAAAAAATGAAAAGTATATACCTGCAGAGTGAATGGGATGGGTTCAACTATCAACAAGCAGGATTTCCTATTTCTTTATCCATCAATTTCCAAACAACAGTAAATCCTGCATTAATAAGAGATCAACTATTGCATTTGTACTTGTCACATCTCTAAATGGAAGAAAATAAGGAAATGGGCAAAACGGTGTAAGTGGCAGGTCCTCCTTACAAAGAACCTAATTAAATAAGATACGGAAAATGAAGGTCATATTCTTTGGGTCTGGGATGAGAACAGGTAATGAAATGAAGACCCAATGTCTCCATCAGCTGTCCGTTTGGTGAGGGGAATCTTCAGTAACCACCTTTCTGCTGAAATTCTTTTATCCTTACTCAAACTAAGGTTATATTCTAACCCTTTCTTCCCTAGCCCTTTTGTCTTTTTACACTCCTTATTTCTATGAAGATCCCCACAAAGGGTCAGGTTTCCCAGGTCCATAATCTCAGTCACCCTCAAGTCATGCCTCTACTTCAGCTCTCATATCTAATCTTTTAGATCATCGATTGTTCCTCCACGATATCTTTCCACTCACCATGACCCCAGTTCAGGCCTTCATCACATCTCACCCAGATGTAATTTTCTCTTAATTGATATCCATGTCTGGTCTGTTCTCTCTCTAATTCATTCTTCATAAAGCTGCCAAAATAATATCCCCAAAGCACAGGTAGACAATGTAATTCCCTTCAGAGGTTCCAACAGCTCCCTTTAGGTTATGGATAAAATATAAACTCCCCTGTTTGGCCTTTGAGACGCTTTATGATATGACTTCAGTCTAGCTTTCTTCTCTTTCCTGTCCTCTACCTTTCAGCCATTGTGTCCAACATGATAATCACTTGACATGACATTCCACCTACTTTCCCAGCTCCTTTGCACAAGTGATCCTGCCTGCCTCTAATGTATTTTTTCTTCTCTTCTTCATCAGAGAGTTCTTTAGCTTCTTTAAAAGCTCAGCTCGTGTTATTTCCAACAGGAAACACATCTTGATCCACGCAGATGCTAGGGTTTTATTTATATATGATTTATATATACCTTGTACATACTTTATATTTAATTTTCTACATGTAGTCTGTTTCCCCACAATATAATATAAGCTCATTGAGGGCACAGACTGTTGTATCACTAGCACATAGCACAATGCCTGTAGCACAATTGTTTGTTGTATGGATAAACAACCATGATACCCAATGGGGTCTACCACAAATCACTTACCTTCCTTGTGGTGTACTTTCTTTACCTATGAAATAGAGGTAGTTACTACCTTTGTAAATAAATTAGAAGTCCCAAGGTAAATGTAAATCAGAAATAGCAAACTAAGATTCAACTGCTAGCAAAGTTCCTAAAAATCATTGCAAATGCATCAAGAAAAAATGGATCAAATTTTACTCTGTCTTATATAAGATCCTTTCTAATTCAATCCATAATTACAAGGATGGTAAAAGCAACTGTCAGTCATCACTGACTCACAGAGCTGTAGAGGGACATCATTATCCTTCTGTATTGTCATAGGCAATATTCAACATTTATTGAGTACCTTATGTTCTAGAAATTTTTGGCAAATACTAAACAGAATGCCTTTTACCCCTATTCCCCCACAAAAAATTACAAATTATAGTTTCTGCTTTTAAGAAATTTATAGTCTGATAAGAGAGAACTGCAAAAATGTAAACATTCACACTGAAGAGGCACACACACAACTCATTTGAATAATAAAGAGAATCCACATTTATATCTCTTAAAAGTTTACAAACATTTCATTCAAGTTAAATTTGCAGATTTACAAGGGACAGGTGACGTGTATCTTCTTTACAAAAGAGAAGCAAAAGCTCAGAGAGGTTGTTATTTGCCTATTGTCAGATATCTAATAAATAAGTATAGGAACAAGACTACAAACTCAGATGTCAATAGTTTGGGTTCTTTACACCATTCATGCTGAGTTCATTTGAAATGTTCCCCCAATTCACAATACCTTTTAAAAATGGCAATGTTGTTTCAGAGCATCTCTTCTAGTTTCCCCAATCAAATTTTTTATAGAAACCCACATACATTTTTTTTTATTTTGCGGTGGAACCGCTTGTTCAGTCAGACTTTTTTCATTAACTTTCTTATGGGCAACATCTGCAGAATTAGTTTTGTCAGGCAGTTCCAGCAAAGCTTACTGACTTAAATGATCACACCCACAATGTTCCAGATTTAATCGCACAACAGATCTTGTCTCCTTCCAAAATACTATCATGGTACAAAATCTATTTAGTACAAGGAATGTTTACAAATTAAGAGACAAAAGTATATCATTTAGACAAGACTCATTGCAATTAAAAAAAATAGCTGGAAAACCCACACAGAAAACAGAACATTTTAAGAGCTTCCATTAATTCCTCAGTTAAGAAATAAAACATGACAGGGAGCCTATTTGGGGCCACTTAGATAATGAGATGAGCACTAGTGGAGTTTTGCACTCATTGGCTGAAGAATTCTATTGCTAATATGTGTACCTGGAGTCATAAACTAAAGAGATCAGCATCTACCATAAATCATTAGGGGACTTTCACTAAATTAGCAATGTTTTTAAGAATTCCAAGTGTTTATGTAAGTGAAGTAATAAAATCTGGTGTAGAATTGGGTGTTTGCATTATGTAACATAGGAAACTGGTGAGACAAAGAACAATTTATTTTTGAAATAGCTCACAATTCATATTTATCATAGATAGGTAAACAAACATATCTCTTGCTTCAGTGTTACCCTCCAATCTCCCACAGTTTCTCAAAATCTTAACTCCTTCTCATCCCTTGACACCTAAAATCCAGTTAGTTGTCAAGTAAATCATACTATATTCTGCCTCCACAATGTTTATATTTATCCTCCTTCAGTTACTACTTTCCATGGCTCTTATTTAGGCCTTTATTACTTCTCATTTAAGCTACTGTAGTAGCCAAGAATAGGTCTCCCTGCCTCTAGTCTCTCCTTCTTCATTGCATCCTAATCATTGTTGCCATATTAACATTCCTAATGTAGAGATCAGATCACATCGCTCTTTCTGGGCTTACACTAGAAATGGAAGTTCATTCTTCTTCCCATAAAAAGGACAAAGAGGTAGCACCTCAGTTCAGCACTCTAGTTGAAAGAAGAGAATACCAGCAGAGAGAAGCTTGACCAGAGCCACCTGAACATTGTCAGAAGCAACATCTGGCAGACAACACTCCCCTCCCCCACTCCTAGCCAAGACTATATACCTACCACAGGATGTATGTCATGTTAAAAAAAAAAGTTAGGAATAGACCCAGGGAGAAAAGATTAAGGAAACAACCAGGAGGCACAAATAGTTCTATATTGTCAGAAGGACCCATTATCCCTCTTATATGTGCCTTGGTCACAGATATTACCAAAGTAGATCCCTTCCATTCTGCATCCTGGATATAGGAGTCACTTAGTCACATATGGCCCCTCCCAGAAGCCATCCACCCAGGTGACATGTGGCCTCTCTACCTATGCAACTTCTATACTCCCCCTTGTTGGTTTGTATATTTCTGGGAGAGTACACTCCAAATTTGTAGGGAAATGATCTGTGTCTGCTTTTCTTACAATGCTAGAGCACTCAGTGCTTTAAATTAATTGTGTCTTCTGGCTGGCTCATAAAAGTAAACATATTGGAGAAAACTTGAAAGCTATCATTTTAAGTACCAAGTTTGCCTTGAAACTGAGTTAAATGGTATAGAAAGACTGACATGCAAAGGAGAGAAAGAAGCTCCAGTTGTTACAATTTAACACTTTAATGTCTGGAAAGTACTTTCCTCACAAAAACCCTTCAGGTAGAGCGTGTTATTAGAAACTTACCAAATAGAAAACAGAAGTGAGTCTTACACTATATTTGGATTTCAGCGATCTTCCTTCAAAGGTGCATATTTCAGTTCTGGAAAAGTTGAGGAAAAATTGCAAAATGTATTAGTTTAACTTACTTGAACACACACAGTCCCAGTTTCTGAATTGAAAACAGTGATAGATACAATAGATAGATACAATTCCTACACAATTACAGATACGTAACCTTATTTGAAAAAAATGACAGACAAAACTTAGAACTTTTGTAGTGTAAAGTAGAATAGATTAGGTATACAATACACAGTATTAAATGACCATAGTAATCTAGTGTTTGATAAGCATAAAGACACGATTTGGGGAAAAGAATTTACTATCTAACAAAAACATGCTGGAGAAACTGGAAAGTAGTTTGGTAGAAACTAGGCATAGACCAACATCTCACATCATATGCCAAGTTAAGATCAAAATAAGTACACAATTCACATAAAGGGTGATATAAAAAGCAAGTTAGGTGAACCTGGAAAACTTTACCTATCAGATCTATGGATAAAGAAGAATTTCTGACCAAACAAGACATAGAGAGCATACAGGATATAAAATGTAATTTTGATGACATTAAATTTAAAAGGTTTTGCACAAACAAAAGCAATGCAACCAAGACTAGAAGAGAAGACAGAAATGAGGGCAGGGTGGGAGAGAAATCTCTTGGCAAGCTCCTCTGATAAAGCATTCATCTCTCAAATATATAGAGAACTGAATCAAATTTATAAGAATACAAATTAGTCCCCAATGATAAATTGTCAAAGGACATCAAAAAGGTAGTTTTCAGAAGAAATATCAGTCATGTATAGTGATATTGAAATGCCCTAAATTGCTATTAATTAGATAATTTCAAATTAAAACAACTCTGAGGGACTTATGAGATTGATTAATATGACAAAAGGAAAATGACAAATGTTGGAGAGAATGAGAAAAAATCGGGACACTGAAGTGGTGTTGTTAATTGAGACAACCATTCTGGAGAGCAATTTGGTACTTTGTCCAGAGTGTATTAAAACTGTGCATACCCTTTGACTCAACATTACCGCTACTAGGTGTGTATTCCAAAGAGGTCAAAGAAAAAAGTAAAAAGACCTATATATACAAATATATTTACAGCAGTCCTTTTAGTGGTTGTAAGGAATTGAAAATTGAAGGAATCCCCATCAACTGGGGAATGGCTAAATAAGTCGTGGCATATGACTGTGATGGAAAACTATTGTCATATAAGAAATGACAAGCAACATATTTTCAGAAAAAACACCTGGGAAGACTTATATGAATTGATGCAAAATGATCTGATCAGAGCCAGGAGATCATGGTACACAGCAAAAGCAATGTTCTATAATGATCAACTGTGAATGATATAGCTCTTCTCATCAATACAACCATACAAGACAATTCTGAAGGACTTAGGATGAAAAATGGTATTCACCTCCAGAAAAAAGAACTAATGGAGTCTGAAACCTCAAAGATCAAAACTTGCTTTTGTTTAACTTTATTTTTCTTGCATATTTTTCTTAATTTTTTGTCTGTGGGTTTAGTTTTATTTTGAAGTTCTTTTTTTTCTTTTTGGTGACATGGCTAATATTGAAAATATTTTGCATGACTACACAAGCATAATCAATATCAAAGTGTTTATCTTCTCAAGGAAGGGTATAGGAGAGGGAAGGAACTTGGAGCTCAAATATTATTAACAAAGAATATTGTTTGTACATGTGATTGGGAAAAGTAAAACAAAAACATACGTTAAAAAATTAATTACTATTTATATTGCCCTTTCTTAAGCCTAACAAAGTTAAAGTTTCCTAATCTGGAAACAGTGAAATGTCCAGTGATCTCCTTTCCTTGAAAAAGCCAATCCTGGTATCTTTATGGGCATGACAGCAGAATTATATTAGCTTTTCTTTCATTAAGTTCCAGGATTAAGCTTCAAATGTTTACTATATGCATCTTTCTACTTGAAGGCATCTATTATTAAGGTCCCTTTATACCAGTATATTCATGTGAAGAAATGTATGTGCTCTCCAATAAGTTTAGAAATAGGCACATTACTTATATGTTTTTATTTATATAGCATACCTCATTTTATTGTATTTCATTTTGTGGCCCTTTGAAAATGTGTTTTGTTTTGTTTTGTTCAGATTGAAGGTTTGTGGTAATCCTGTGTCAAGCAAGTCTATTGTTATCATTTTTCCAACAGTGTGTGCTCATATCATGTCTCTGTGTCACATTTTGGTAATTCTTGCAATATTTCAAACCTTCTCACAGTTATTATATCTGTTATGGTGATCTGTGATCAGTGATCTTTGTAATTGTTTTGAGACACCACTGACTGAGCCCATATAAGACAGCAAACTTAACTGATAATTGTTGCATGTTCTAACTGCTCCACTGATTGCCCATTCCTGTCTCTCTCCCTCTCCTTGGACCTCCAGATTCCCTGAGACACAACAATATTGAAATTAAGCCAGATAATAACCCTACAATGGTCTCTAAGTGTTCAAGTGAAAGGAAGAGTCAATCCATACATCAAAATTCATTGTTTTCTTATTTTAGGAAATCACCACAGCCACCCCAGCCTTCAGCAATCACCACCCTAATCAGTCAGCAACCATCAACTTTGAGGCAAGACCCTCTACCACCAAAAAGATTACAACTTGCTGAAGGCTCAGGTGATGGCTAGCATTTTTAGCAATAAAATAATTTTTTATTAAGGTATGTACTTTTTTATAGACATAATACTATTAAACAATTAATAGACTAGAGTATTGTGTAAACATAACTTTTATGTATACTGGGAAACCAAAAAATTTATGACTCACTTTATTGAGATATTCACTTTATTGTGTACAATATTTGCTTTACTATGGTGGTTTAAAACCAAATTATCTCTGAGATATGCCAGAATAATGGATGAGGGAGAGGGGGGAGGGAGGGAGGGAGGGAGAAGGTGGGAGGGAGAGGGAGAGAGAAAGAAGGAGAGAGAGAAAGGGAGGGAGAGAGAATACATGAAAGGTAATTCGAAAAGCTCTCATATGCAAAATATACATACTCCACACTAAGAAAGGGTGGAAGGCCTGAGTATTTTATGATCCCTGAAGTGGTGTCAGAACAATGAACCTGCCTCCAGGCTGCAGACTATAATCACAGCGTTGTCCTTAGTCCTTCATATTCAGAAGATTCCCAAAGGAATGAGTAAGAGAAGTAAAAATGACTGAACTAAAATCAATTAATCTAACACAACTTAGAGTAGTTTATAAAGGGAAAGGACTTTTGAGCTAGGAAGAATTTGTCAAAAGCCAAAGGGCAAGCCTTCTCCTATTTCCTGCCTATAGATGACAAATAATCTGAGAACTGAGGCTCTGATGAAGTCAAAAGCAAAAAGCTTTTAAGATAAATGCCTTTGCCCTATTGAAGGGTTTGTGGTACTACAGTTGAAAAAAAGCCATGAGGCAAAGTAACTTGCTTAGCTCAGGCTGGTAGCAGCTGCCTAGCACCAAAGTGGACTGCCAAGTCTACATCTGGCAACTACTGCCCAGAAGGAGAATAACCTGCCTGGCCCTGACCAGCATCCACTGCCATGGAAAACAGCCACAAATCCTAGTAAGGAGCCAGCATGACAACTAAGTGACCTGGTGAAAGAAGCCCAGCAGCAGATGGGCCTGTCTAGTCTAAGACACCATACCCTGTGAGGAGCAACTGTACACCTGCTCCATTTAGAGACATCATTTTCCCCCTATCTCATGCTCCAATTACAAGAGCCAGCCCAGCTGAATCACAGAGTCATTTGGAGCAGCCTTCATGAAGATCACTCAAAGAAAGGACATCAAGGACCTGTGTTTCCAAAGTAGAGGTTGTCTTTGTCTGAAATGTAACCCAGACCTGTGCCTCACTACCATTAAACACCCTAACCATTCTTCTTCCCACTCTGGATTCTGGCTATATTTGTGAGAATGTGTGTTCTTTGACTTGAGAGAAATGATTCATAACTACTGCTCTTGAAGAAAGAAAGAACTGTGCTTGCTATGTCATTAGAGAAAGTGTTTTTATTGTTATTAACAGAGTCTGCTGGGTGATGACTAAAGAAGCACAGCAGTGAGATCTTATGAGCTAGTACTGAAGAAGTTAGCCACCCACAGGACTACCCCTAGAACTCTGGGAGTTGTAATTCTCACTTCTCTTGAGTAATTTTTATTTAGGAATACAAGCGTTTCTATCCATACATGTATAAGTGTATATATGTTGTTAGTGATTATGTGAGTGATCCCCTAAGGAGGTTTTACATATATGTGTGTATACATATTACATACATTCATACATATCAATTAATCATTATTAAGCACTCACCATATGTCAGGCACTGTACTAAACATGGGATACAGAGAGAGGCAAAGGATAGTCCATGCTTTCAAGGAACTCATAATCTAATGGGAGAAATAACATGCAAACAAGTACATGCAAACAAACTCTATTATAGGATAAACAGGAAATGCTTATCGGAGGTAGGACACCAGAATTAAAAGGGATAAAAAGATGGATTCTAGTTGGGACTTAAAGGAAGCCAAGGAAGCTAATAGACAGAGTTGAGGAGGGAGAGTATTCCAGAGATAGGAGAGAGCCAGAGAAAATGCCTGGAGTTGAGACATGAGTGAGTCCTTTGGGGAAGCGTCAGGAGGCCACTGTCATTGGATTGACAAAGAAAAAGGTATGAAAAGTCTTGGAAGATAGAAGAGTTGATTATTAAGGGCTTTGAATGCCAAATGGAGCATTTTGATTTGATTCAGAAAGCAACAGGGAGTCAATGGAGTTTAAGTAGTGGTAAATATTTCATTAACATCAACACATTATCTTTTCCAGAAGTCTGCAATAATCACACCAAATATCCTTTTTTGTTTTTGAGAATGAATGAAATCATGGCCAAAACTATGAGCATACTTTTCCTATTGTGTAATCTGGATCAGCCTCACAATGAGTAAAGTGTAGTATGGTATAGAGGAAAACTCTGTTTGAAGACTTCAGTTTGGATTACAATCCCAACACTTACTGAGTGAGTCCAGTTAAGTCATTCTTCTTATTTGACACTTAATACTTTTGTGACATAGGCAAATCTTATAGTTTCTCTATGTTCCAACTTCCTCATTTGTCATTTAATTCAATCAAAGAGTATTTGCTGAGTCTCCACCAGTTGGTCTTTCAGCTTTATAACTATTTTGCTAATGAACACCACAGCATGTGGCAATTATTGCCTTACTATTATTCTCCCTTTTCAAGATAAAAGAAAGCCTTCCCTTTTTTTATTTCTTGGTACAGCAAATAATTTTCATTTCCAACCACTTGAGAGAGTTGGATAAACGCCAACATATGAATTTGCATGAAACAACCATTAAAAACAATTGAGATCTTACTGGTTACCTCTAGGAAAAAAATAAAAATAAAAATAAAGGAAACCAACACCAGCTTGTCAACAACTCTATTTTTTTAAATAATCTGTCATTATAGGAAATAAAATGGTTTGTCTTTGTACCCCTAGCAGCCCAGTATAATGCTTTGCACATAGTAGGTATTAAATAAATGTGTTGAATTTAATTGAAATAAATAAATATGAATTGAACTGAAAATCAATACCACTGCTGATACAGGAAGACTCTGAAAAGCATCAAGTACCAAGGACATCTAAAGCCCTGGACTGGGAAAATACATGGCTCATCAAATGAAGGCTTTTTACCATGGCCATGTAACTCCTTTTTCTCTTTGGTGTCTGCTATAATGTAGAATTTGCTTCTCACTCTTTAAAAGATTACTTTATAGTTTTATTTGAAGTTAGGATCACATATTCCATTTTCCAATATATATATTGGAGAATGGAATGGATTGAGTTGAAATCCATGTAAAAAATCAAACATTAAAAAGTATGAAAGCAAACACAATCTTCAAACACAGCTTTACTGGCTCTTTCACAGAACAATTGCATTTGTTACACACACAACAAAGAATTATTCTAAGCGTACCAGATAGAGGCGTGTTAACATCAGAGACAGCTTAGCCAAGGAAGGAAAACTATATATTCATAACTTGGGAAGTGGTCTGGAGTGGAAGGAAAACAGTAATTTAGTTTTACTGGTATGTTCACAAACCATTTAGTTCCTTTATATTTAATTTATGGTCCTGTTCTGAGAATGTAACGTAAGGAAACAAGGTATCTTTGAAATGGAGGATTCTCGAGTTGTGTTTATAGCTGATGATTAAATCAAAGTCCCAAAATCTCCACAAAATTTCATCCTCTCTTTCTTGAGGTACAATTTTCTAACTGAGAAACTGAAAAAAAGGTGGGTTCTTCAGTGCAGAGTAGCACAATTTTGCAAGGATCAAAATTGCTCTGAAAACTGAAGAGAAAAAGCCTTTAACAGAAAAATTGGGGTCAGAGCCTTTAGCATGTACCAGATAAATCCAGAATCAATTTAATATGTTCTATAGCAGCAGAGTTTAAAAAAAAATAATTGATATTTGATCAATGATAGCGTGGGAAGCACAAAGGTTTTCAGGCACTTGCAGCAGTAAATCAATATATAATAACTTTTTTAACTTATCTATCATAACAAATGGCAACAAATGAAATGAGAACCATATGGTGAGGGTTAAAGGAGATGAGCAGTGCATGAATTTTATAACAAAAGAACCATATGCTGCCCTTAATGTCAGTGATGACTTTCCATTTAGCCACGGAGAGTGACTATAAATTATTATGGCACAGAGGAGAGACTGGTTAAATACTATCAAATGCTTTTCAGTAGAGGAATAGGATACTTTTCTGCAGAACCCAGTTCTTAAAAGTTGGCTTATTATCTGTGCTGTATGGAGATTAATTCATTGGGTATTTGTAGGATAAAAAAATTACCTATTACACTGAAGTCTTTTCAAAAAAAATTACAATTAATGTTAGCATTCCTTAAAACAGGTGTCAAACATTCTTTCCTCATGCAGCCCACAATACTCATGAGCGAAATTAAATGCATATTGGGAAATATTTAACAAAAAGAAATAATAATAATAATAATTATATAGCTAAGGCTAATATGTGGTTTTCTAAGTTAACATATAAGTATGTATGGTTTAGAGGCTCCCTTTTCTATTTTATCTTGATGCCACTGTTTTAAAGGACTAAATAAATAAAAAATATTTGTCAATATTTTTCTGGGTTGTTTGAGATAGGTCACATACATACATCTAAACAGTTTTGTAACTAGAGTGATCTACTGTGGTAAGGAAAAATAATAACTCACATTTATAAAGGAAATTTTATCAGTCATCCCATTTGATCCTCACTGCAACCCTATGGAGTAAAGTTATTATTGTGCCCATTTTCCAGAAATGGATGCTGAGATTCAGAGTTTAAGAGACTTGATCAGCATTACACAGTAGGTGTCTGAGATATATCTTTATTACTCCAAATCCAGATTCTATCCACTATGCCATGGAAATGCTGCATCTAGAACAACATTTAAATGCAATCCACTTTTTCTTCATTAAGGTTTTTGTCCATAATTTGTTTAAAATTTGTATCTAAATTTTCAAACATGAGAAAAGGTCAAGAAAATGAAATAACATAATAAGAGATTAATCATTATAATCTTTCCAGAGCATTTAAATTGCTAATTATTTTTCTTTAGTTTTATTTTTTAATAGTTATGACCTTAGCTTTAGCAGTGCTCAGGAAATTACAGAAAAAATTCCCTGAAGGGATATACAAATATATTCTTACTGGGGGGAAGCAGTAATAATCTGATGGCTCTCTTATTTGCTGTTTTTCTATTTTCCTTCTCATTTTCACTCTCATCTTCCTCTTCTCTTTTCTTATCAATCTATACTTTCTCTTTTTTTTCCTCTTCCACACTTCTCAATTCCTCCTCATGTGCACCTTATTACACTATTATTATATGTATCATGCATTAATATAATGGGAAAATCTCTTGCCTATGCTCCCACCTAGTTCTACCATTTCTTTAAAATATTCTATTACTTTAAAATATTTTATTGATGCATTTTCTTTTTCTTTACATCAATGTCTCTTCTCACTAACACCCTTCACCACTCACACAATAGGAATTGAAGTTTACCCCTCATTTATAATAAGTAAGTAGTCAAAACAAATCAATACATTAATCACCTCTGGAAATACATACCTCACTCCACACCACTAGTCCACCACCTCTCTGGTAAGAGGTAGGAGAGACACTTATTTAGCTGTCAGGCTTCTGAAGTCATGCTTGGTCTCTATACTGATCAAAGTTCTGCAGTCTTTCAAGTTTTTTTGCTTTGGATTATTGAGGTTCTTCCATTTTATGAACAAAATATGTATTAGTGAGATTGACTGAAACTCTTCAGAATTTTACACCAAGTAAATGTAGATTGGAAAACAATCTTCACATTCTCCAAGTATGACAATAATTGTTTTTGTCTTCACCATATTCTGCTCTATGTTCACTCCCCAACCCCTTTTCTTTTTAGAGTATGATTTAGACTTCTTAAAAGTTATATACATGACATTAAAGGCAATGTTTGAAGTCTCTGATGCTTTCCAGCTCATTACCAAGCGTGTTACCAAGCTTGTTCAAATTGTCCTTTGAAAAAGGATAGGATTCATTCAAGGGGAGGTATTCAGCACTTTGTATACTCGTTGCTCAGTGTTTTTTTTTTTCATGACAAGACATTATAATTGAACCCTTTGGCAATGTGAGTTGAAAAGAGAGATAAACCTCCCAAGTTCTCTGTTTGTTCAATTCTCAGCAGACAGCTAACTCAGACTGATGAAAAGAGATGTCCCCTGAGTATTAAGATGCAATTATGCACAAAACAAAATATATTTATATTTGTTAAGGATTTGTAGGCTTCCTATTGACAAAGATAGTTATGAGAGGACAACTATAAAATATATAAAAATACCCTCACTCATCTTTAAAACATAGGATATTGACTACTTGCTCTCTGGCCCCACAGTGCCAGCTCATAGCAATTCCTCACCTCTTTATACCAAAAGTGGCCTTGTTGTTTCTTCAATTAGTAAAGTCTTTGACCTCTCTACTTTTTTGTTGTTAGAAGATTCAGCTAGCCTCTCTGCTGATGTCTAATCTCACACTTCCAACTGTCTATAAGACATCTTGAACTAGATATCCAGTAGACTTCTGTCCAAAACAACTTATTATCTTTACCCCATACTATGAATCTCTCTCAAATTTCTCTATTAATGACAAGGACACCACCATCATCCCAATCTGTCAGGCTCACAAAACCTCAGTGTCACACTTGACCCCCTCATTATTTCTTACCCTCATATCAAATATGTTTCTAAGGCCTATCAGTTTCACCTTTGCAATAGCTCTCAAATATGATCTTTTTTTCCTCTGATATGGCCATGACTCTAGCATAGACTCTTCTCTCCCCTCAGCTGAACTACTGAAATAGATTATTGGTTCATTTGGCTAGCACAATCTGTCCCAATTCTAGTGGATGTTCCATTCAGCTACCAAAGTAGTTTTCCTGATGGGAAGGTCTGATCATGTCATTTTCTCACTCAGTTAACTCCAGTTGTTCCCTATCACCTCCAGCATCACGTATAGGTCAAAGCCCCCTCCTATCTTTTCAGACATTTTTTCCTTCTCCATGTCGTGCACTCTTCAATCAAATGATTTTGTTCTTTTTATTGTTCTTATTCTTGGTTTGGTTTTATTTAGTTTTTGCTTTTCAGGGGGTTGGGTTTGTTTTTTTTGTTTTTTTTTTTTATCCCAGCTCCAGGCATTTACTGGGAGGAATGCCCTGAATCCTCATCTCTGCCTTCTGGCTTCCTTCAAGTTCCAGGTAAAATCTGATCTACATGAAGCCTTTCCCAAGCCCATTTAATTCTAGTGCCTTCCCCCTATTAATATAAATTCCCTATTTATTATTATATACATAATACATTTGCTATTTATCCAGTATATAACTTATTTGTACATACTTGCTTACACTGTGTCTCCTCCATGTTTGTGATCTCTTCAAGGACAAGAACTGTCTTTTGCCTTTCCTAGTGCTTCACATTGTTCCTGGTATATAGTAAGCACTTAATAAAATCTTATTGACTAATATCTACTTCAAAGAAATGTAATTATACTGGTTTGAGTACTTCTATTGAAATACGTCAAATCTTTGGCCCATAGAGGCAACTAGTGGCATAATGGACAGAGTACTGGGCCTAGAATCAGGAAGATCTGAATTCAAATACAACCTCAGGCACTTACTAGCTGTATAACCCTGGGAAAGTGACTCAACTTTTTTGCCTCAGTTTCCATATACGTAAAATGGGAATGATGGCACCTACTTCTCAGGATTGTTGTGAAGATCAAAAGACATAATATTTATAAAAAGTATTATTACAGTTCCTAACTCATAATAGGTATTTATATAAATGCTTAGTCCCTTCCCCTCCCTTCTCTTCCCATAGAGGAAGACAGGTCCAATGTATTTCAGTTGCCTCTTGGAGAAAGAGGTTGTGATCCAATGTACTGTCAAAGAGAGTTAGCTTGAGGTCATAACTTGTCTAGCATGATTTGCTTAGAACATATGACCCAAAAAGGGTGAGAAATGAGGTGGAAACAGAATTCAAAAATAGGTGTCCAAAACTGGAGAAATCTGTAGGAATCAAGGAAAATTCACCAGGAAAGAGGATCAAGAGGTGTGGATGGGGGAAGGAGGAGAAAGAAGATGACTTGTTGCAAGCAATGATTACTGACCAAAAGACCATTTTTTTATGGCAGTATTATGCCAACCACATTATTACCTTAATCTTTCTGTATGAATATCAGAAACATTGCAAATGGAGATTTTTCTATGCCTTAGTAGATGATCTTTATGAGTTCCTCAGACCAAGAGAATTCTAGTTACTAGTCAGAGGGAAGACACATGGTCTACTTCTGGACCCATGCTCAAAGTCTTTCCAATTTGGAATGATACACTCCACTGACATTTTTTGAAACTCCAGGATGAATTTCTTTACCACAATGAGATTTTGAAGTAAAATTTAATAGAAATGACTGAGTGTCACAAAAGAAGATATAAAAGAACTAAAACCTGTATAATAATTTTTTTAAACTAGTCAAAGTATCCCCCAAGTCCCAAAAAGCAGTACTACATATATTGCACATATTCATTTGTGTTTTGTATTCTCTCTAAGTGTATTGAAACTATGACTATTGGGTGGGAGTTTCAAAAAGACAAATTCGGGCTCAATAAAAGACAAAATATCCTAACAATTGGCACTACCGTAAAGTAGAATGAACCATCTCAGGAAACATAAGGCTCCCAGTCACTGGATTTCACCTCATACTACGACTATTGCAATAGCTTCCTGGTGGGTCTATGTGCCTACAGCCATTTCTCACTCCAGTCTATCCTCCATTGAGCCACCTAAGTGATCTTCCTCAAATGCAGGTCCAATCATGTCACTTCTTCCTACTCAGTAAGCTCCCTATCACCTTCAGGATCAAATAGAAAATCTTCTCTTTGGTGTTCAAAGCCCCTAATAATTGTTTCCCTTCTTCTGTCACCTTTTCAGTCTTCTTATTCATCAATCACTTGTTCACCTCCTAACTCTTCCTCAAAAAAGCAGTCCATATCTCAGTTTTAGGCACTTTTTTTCTGTGTGTCTCATATTCCTGGAATTCTCTCACACTCATTGTTACCTATTGGCTTCTCTGACTTTCTTCAAGTCCCCTCTAAAATTAAACTTTCTATAGGAAACCTATCCCAAATCCTCTTAATTCTAGTGCCTTCCCACTTTTAATAGTCCTATGTATCCTGTAGATAGTTTGTCTGTACATATTTGTTTGCTTGTTGTCTCCCCATTAGATTGTGAGCTCCTTGAAGTCAGGGACTGTCTTTTGCATGTTTTTTGTATTTCCAGAGCTTAGAACAGGTATTTAACAAGGGTTTATTGTCTGACTGATTTACATAATCAAGCAAAAGCTATTGTGTATGCTGTAAGAGCTTTCATCTTCATGTGTGTGTTAGAATTTAATTTATCTGAAGACTCATCCAGCTCTGAAATATTGTGATCCATTAAAATGCATACAAATGCATATAAATTGAGCAATAAACATCATTAAGCACCTCATAGGCATGAAGATCTGTGGTAGACACTGGGCATACAAAAAGAACCAGACAATCACAAGGAACTTCAACAAGTATGCAAATAAGTACATTCAGAATACATGCAAAGGGAATTAATACAAATAAATGTAAAGAAGTTAACTAGAAGTAGTTCAGGAGGGATGGCACTAAGCACATAACAAATACAGCTCTATTAGAAATATAACCTAGCATTAAGTTGGTCTGTATTATCTACTAATTAAAAAGTGAATAAATAACAATTTTATTTGACTTCTGAGAATTTAGGGTTTTCTGACTTGAATGTCCCAAGTCTTTTTAGAAGCTATACAAGGAGGTATGAACAGATATCTTAATTTTATCATCATAAGTTCCCTATCATAAGAAGAGAAACATATAATGATTCATGAAAATCAGCACTAAAAGTAACATATTCGATAAATAATTTGTTCTTGATGGTACTGGCGATTTTTATTGTTTTTACACTAAAAATAGTGTTCAAAGTAAAAGCTAAACCAATGTATTTTCTACTTATCCCCTATTTATTTACTCCTACTTCAGTTTATTCAGTTAAAAGAGTAAGTTGCTAATAGATTATCAAACAAAAGAAATGCCATGAGGAAACAACATATTTTTAATTCATAATTTCTCATTTTTCACTCCCTTGGGAATCCAGGTGACAAGCTACCAAAGCACTTCACACTTCACTGGAAAGGCATCAAAATAATTATGAGTCATTAGAATGGAATTTTTTAAAGGAACTTTCCAACATCTTTCACAGAATTGTTAAGACAGGCATGCCACAGTAGCCTGACTCCGTAACTTATGTCTTCCTGTTTGGAAAATCAATGAATGTGTAAAGATTGGAAGAAATCGAGTTGTGACTCTTAATAAAGCTGCAGGAAATAATGAGTAGGGGTGCAAAATATAAAAGTAATGATATGGGGATTATATTTGGCTACTCTAGCTAGCACCTATGACAGTGTACACTTAGTTAAGATGACATCTTTCAGAAGACAGAGGATATTTGGACTCAATTATAATCCCAAATAAATAACTTGTTGATGAATTGGAATATCCAAGGAAGGAATGCAGAAAAGAGCAATATACTTCCCCTTTTCTTCTGCAAAGTAGATATGAGAGAGTTCAGAGAAATCATGGCCAGAAGCTCTAAAAGGAATAGGTGGTCTTAAATATTAAAATTCTGACAAAATAGTTTCAAAATAAACTGGTAAAGGAGAAAAGATGAAGATGTATAAAGGAATCTGGTTGCACAAGGAGTAGTCTAATGAGCTAAAACTGTAAAAAGACATATGAAGAACAAGAAGAAATCAAAAAAACAGAAAAGAAAAGAGAAGAGGCATACAACTAAGAAAATATGCAAAAAAGTAACCTCAAATTGGAAGAATAGTTTTAAGAAGGCTTAATTCCATTTTGAGCTAAGATGTAGGGAGACTGTCAAATACAATGAGAAAAGACTTCTTTAGAACAAAAAGTTAGATGGCATATAAGATAAGAATCCGAAGTTAAAATCAGGAAGTTGTTGTTCAGTCATATCTGACTCTTTGTGACCCCATTTAGGGTTTTCTGGGCAAAAACAGTGGAGTGGTTTGCCATTTCCTTCTCCAAGTCATTTACAGATAAGGAGACTGAGGCAAACAGGGTTAAGTGACTTTCCCAGGGTCACATAGCTAGTTAGTGTCTAAGGCTGGGTTTGAACTCAGGAAGATAAGTCTTCTTGACCCCAGGCCCAGCACTGTACCCACTGTGCCACCTCAAATCTTACTTTAGACACTTACTAGGAGTATGACCATAAGTAGTCACTTAAACTCTCAGCCTTAGTTTCTTCATATGCAAAATGCTGATAATATTAGTACCTACCTTATAGGTTTGTTTGATTTTTTTTGAGGATCAAATTAGACAACAGTTTTACAGAACTCAACACTATATAAATACCAGCTGCTAAGAAGTAGCAAAAAACAAGCTTAGACTCATTGCTGGAGGCAAGAATAATATTAACAGATAACACAGAAAGCAAAGCTGAAATATTTAATTCCTAGTTACATTTTTTTTCTCTGAAGGAAACTATAAAACTATAAAGTACAGAAATTTCAAACTATGAATTGTAGAACAAATATAGAAGAAGGATCTAAGAAAGATCAATGAGAAGATAACTACATGTGCTCATATTTCTAAATCCAAGCAAATTACTTTCCAGGGTAATCAGAAAAAAATGGAGTTATGATCAATTAACTATTGCAAGTAGTCTTTGAAACATAACAGAAGATGAAAAAAAGTACTAGAAAATTACATATGGGTAAATGTCCCAGTTTTCAAGTAAGAGAAGAGAAACTATCCAGTATTAGACAAAAAGACACAAAGATGATTAGTGGTGATTAGTAGTTCCCAACAGAGGAATAGATACGAAGACAGTTAACGTCAACCTGATGTGAATTAGAGAGCTATGATGTCTTCTCAGAATGTGAATACAAGACGCAGAAGAGCCCCTCTAAGACTTATTAATCTAATTATCATTTAAATTCTATTATCAAATTCCAGTGATTCACACGGCAACAAATAGTAGCACAAGTGAGAGCATGGAAAACATAAGATTTGGGATCTCTCCTTGGCCAAAAAGTGAAGACATTATGGGATAGATATATTTTCATCACTTCTACCAATTGAAGGTTGGAATCTCAGAGGAGAAAGGAAAATTTGAAAAGTGAGCAACTGATTAAAAAGATGTTATCGGAAAATGATAATTGAATCTGTAAATGTTACCTTGAGGATTGATTATCAACATGCAGCATATTGAATAAAAGGCAGGTGTGGAAATGATAGGCACCTTTGGGACAAGTGACCACTCCATCTTAAAAGTTTACCTTATAGGAAAGGAAAGCTAGGAATAATCTGGTGTGCACTTTGTATTTTGCAGGAGCAAATTTCAAAAAGAATGGCAAGGTTCCATGGACTAAAATTCTATGGGGGAAGTTCTATAATATTCTACAAGGAAATTCAAGAGAAATGAGAAGCTCTCAAGAATGAAATTATAAAGCCAAAAAGGAAAACAATTCAAATGAGGAATAAAAATGGAGGTTATCTAAAGAGATAAATGTCAATGGACAAAACCTCTTCAAGCAATGTAGATTTAAGATACATTTACAGACGATAAAAGCAAGAACAAACATAGAAGATGAATACAAAAGCATGACATTGTTCTATAGGAATAGTGTCAGGAATGATAAAGGTCAGAATGAATGAGGTTGGAGTAGAAAGAGGAGGAAAATTAAGCAAAATGGAAATTTGTGTGTGCATATGTTTAAACTATATCAAGGAAAGAGGAAAATATAACAAAATATGGTAAATAAAATCACAGTAAATGATGACAGAGAAAAGGAAGGCCTGCTCATTTTTAAAATTTTGATTGTTTTCTCTGTCAAACACATGATATTTGGGCCATAAAGCAGAAAAACAATTATTAATAAGATGTTGAGGCCCTACTCTGTGGAGGTCATTGACAAAAAGAAAACCTCCATATATTAAAATAGCTATAGCAATCCTTTTTGTGCTAACAAAGAACTTTCAACAGAGCAGATATCCAATGCCTAGGGAATAGCTAAGTAAATTGTGGTATAAGAATGTATTGGAATATGACTCTGCTGTAAGAAAGGATGAAAATAAGAAGCTCAGGAACATTTACATGAATTGCTGCAAAGTGAAGACCGTGCAAGTTCTCTTACTTCTGGGTGCTAACTCTATGTTTAGCCTCCTGTTGTCCCATTACTTTGTGTTTTAACCTTAGTTAAGATGAAAATTTTTTTTGCTTTGTTGCTAGATTTATGCCTTAGGGTCCTTGGCATTCCCAGTTGGGTGACAGAACAAAGCCAAAGACTATCTTTGCACATGAGCAGATACCCCTTCCATGTCCTGTAAGATGGCTTTTACTGTAAGTCTATTAGTAGGAATGGGAGATGTGCAAATTTAGGGAATCCACCCCAAATGTTCACATGGACTATTTGTGCCTGACCTGTGGTAGAACAATGTGAGCTTGCATTGGTCTGATCAGCCAGAGTCAGACACACTATAACTTGACCCTAGCATACTGATGTCATTTTGGCCCTCTTCAAGAATGGAGGAAAATTACCAACTGTACCCAACCATCAGGATGAATGGAAGACCCCAAAAGCAAGACCTCTGACAAAGCTTAGGAATATAATTGACAAGGTGAACGTGGGGGAAGCAACAAGTAAAATTAAAATTGCTGCAACCCATGTAGATAAATGTTTATGTGCATGCTATTGAAACAGTTAGACAGCAACTATATCTATGGTAATACACTGTTTGTTCTTTTTTATCTGAAATCTAAACAATGGTCTACTGCTATTATACACATACACACACACACTTGCCTATATGTGTGTATATGTATATAGGTATTTTGGGGGGAACAGATTATTGGTATAAGGCACTTCCAGTGATGAAACTTCCTCTACCAATACAAAACAGTCCCTGGTCTTAGAGAGGTGCCTGAGTGGGGCATTGAGAGGTTAAAGAGACTTATCTAGAGTCATACAACTAACATTTGATAGAAGTGAGACTTGAACCAACCCTGACCAAAGTGTTAGATTATTGATTTCATTATATTATGCAAAATTTAATCTAAAATACATAGGAGCTTTGTCTTTTTATAAATTGCACAACATTGGTTCATAGGAGCTCATAGGTGGATTCTGCTTATTATTTTTTATGTAGCATTCTGTAATGAAGTTATTATGTTTTGGTATTATTGATTTGTCCTTCACTGATGGTTAGATTGATTTGGATGATGATGATGACTATGATTAATATGCTGTATTTGGAGTTCTGGAAGGATCTTATTAAAAGTTTAAGAGACACAAAACCAATTGAGTACTCATATTGAAGCTGAGATAGATATATTTAACTAATTATGAAATATTTATATGGATAGCAGGAAATATTGTTGCAATGAATATAAATGGTAGAACACATTGTTGGAAGGAGCCTAAGGGATTTTTGATGCTTCTTAATGTTTACCTTTGATTCTATTTTATCCTGGGTCACAAAGTTTCTTCTAAATCAAAAATATATCAAGGATGAAAATTAAATGCCACAGTTCAACCTTGGTATTGGTGCCATACAACACACTTTATGCCTCTATCAATATTGCACTTTCATTGCTTTTCAGATGCCCTTACTTCTTGTGATTTGTATTGTTTTTAAGAGTTTCTCTGGGTTCTTTGCTCCTATCCTGATTCTTCAAAGTTGGTACTATAGGTTTATTTGCTACAAAATTTGAATGTTTCTTTTTTTATTTTTCTATTTATTTTTTCTGCAGTTACATATAATAAGTTTTTAACATTCAGTTTTTAAAGTTTTTCTCTATCCCTCTCCTACTCTTCCTTTGAGAAGGCAAGTAATTTGATATAGATTATACATGTGCAGGGATGCAAAACATATTTCCAAATTAGGCATGCTGCAAAAGAAAACGGACCAAAAAAAATAACAAAAATGAAGAAAGTAGAAAGAACAAACAAACAAACGTATGCTCCCATCTGCATTCAGATATTAACAGTTCTTTCTCTGGAGGTAGATAGCTTTTTTCATCATAAGTCCTTTGAAATTGTCTGCTGAGATTAGCTAAGTCATTCACGTTGATTATCTTTACAATACTGTCTTACTCTGTACAATGTTCTCCTAGTTCTGTTCACTTCACTTTTCATCAGCTGGTTTAAGTCTTTCCAGGTTTATCTCGAAGCATTTTGCTCATCATTTCTTTCAGCACAAAAGAATTCTATTACAATCATATACCACAACTTATTCAGCTATTTCCCACTTGATGGATATCCCCTCAATTTCCAATTTTTGTCACCACAAAAAGAGTTTCTATAAATATTTTTGTACATATAGCTTCTTTTCATCTTTTTGAAAAATCTCTTTGAGATACAAACCTAGTAGTGGTATTACTGAGTCCAAGGATATCCACAGTTCTATAGCCCTTTAAGTAGTGTTCCAAATTGATCTCCAGAATTGTTAGATCAGTTCTCAACTCCATGAACAGAGAATTAGTGTCCTAATTTTTCCACATTCTCTCCAACATTTGTCATTTTCCTGTCCTGTCATATGAATCAATCTGATAGGTGTGAGGTGGTATCTCAGAGTGGTTTTAATTTATATTTATCTAATTAACAGCATTTTTATTCATATGACTACAGATGGCTTTGATTTCTTTTGAAAACTGCATGTTCATATCCTATGACCATTTAGCAATTGAGAATGACTCATTTTTTCTTATAAATTTAACAAATTTCTCTATATATTTGAGAAATGAGGCCTTTATCAGAGAAACTTACTACAATCCCCCTCCCTCCAGTTTTATGCTTTCCTTAATTGGCTACGTTGGCTTTATTTGTGCAAAAACTGATTAATGTAACTGAGTAATGTAATAATTAATGTAATGTAATAATGTAATAATTAAAGTCCATTTAACATCCCATAATGCTCTCTGTCCTTTGTTTGGTCCATAAATATGACATGCAAAATTTCCCATGCTCCCCAAATTTGCTTTCGATATCATTCTTTATGACACACAGTGTAAGATGTTGTTCTATACCTAGTGTCTGCCAAATTGCTTTCCAATTTTCCCAAGTTTTTGTCAAATTGTGATTTCCTGTCCCGAAAGCTGATCAAAGCAATTCTTAACAAGTTGCAGCATAATTATCATTTTCCACTCAGAAGCACAAACATCCCTTGATCCCACGAACACAAAAGAAAATTCTTCACATAGACAGTTTCAGGGTGTTAGGTTGTAATGGAAAGCAATTGTTTCAAATACTGACTGACTCTATTAACCTTTATATGATAATCATGCCCTTATAACTTCAGTACTGTGTTTAAAATAGTTTGTCTTGGAAGATTCAATTCTTGCTGAAGCCTGGGAGTCTTCAAGATACTCTTACTCCAAAGTCTCCAGTATGACACTCTTGGAAAAATATTTTTATTGCTAAAATCTTACCTCAGAGTTTATATGGTTTACCATTAGAATTACAATATGTGAGACCCTGATGGAAGAAGCTATCTCATTAAGAAATTCTAATTTTGATGGAAAATAATGTGCATGTTCATCTGCAATTTAAAATTGCCTCACTGGGATCCAGACATGTATCAATTATATATTCTTGATAAATGTGTGCTGTTTTAGGCTCAATTACTATAAGAACATAGGTTGCTGGATATAAACAGACAAGACATACTGTTATCAAAACTATACAGTAGACTGGCCATAAATTTGGCTTCACTTGACCCAATTTTCTTGTTTTGAGGTTTTTTTGCTAAAATTATATTAAAGTCTATAAGGTAGTATTCTATGATATTCTCAAATATAGTACATATTATATGCTATATTATATCATTACATAACATGCATTATAATAATACAATGTACACTATACTATAAATTATATATATATATATATATATACATACACTATATTTGATGATGATGATGATGCCCTTTAAGGTTTGCAAAGCTCTTTAAAAATATCTCATGGTCCTTAAAATAACCCTTAGAGGTAGGTGCTGTCATTAGTCTCCTTTTATAGATGTGGAAAATGAGATAAACAAAAGTTATGTGAGTAGCCCAGGGTCACATACCTGGTTAGTGTCTGAACAGGACTTTAACTCAAAACTTCTTGACTCCAGGACCACTATTTCATCCACTGTACCACCTAGCTACTTCTAGGCTACATAACAGCACCTGGAAATTATGCCTTACAAACCATGCAAAAGATGACACATAAGCAAGATAAAAATAATGGATAAAATAGATATGTACATAATTAGACACAAACATATGTGATATTGTTTCTTAAGCAGTACCATGCACTGTGTTAAATTCTAAGGTTACTACTTCAAGAGAACAAGATAGTCCCTATTCTGAAGTATCTTACATTATAATGGGGAAGAGATCAAATATAGAAATACTGGATAAGAGAGGGGAAGGAAGGATACCTGAGTGGGGGCAACTTGGCAGGTAAGGAAAAGGAATTGGAATTCAAAGTCAAGAATTAACCACAGCCAACAAGTCAAAATCAAATTCATGATAAAGGGATCTGGCATTTTGAGAAGGAAAATCTGCTATTTGCTTTGATAATTTTGTAAGGTGGACTTTCAGAAAGTAGAAGTGAACAACAACAAAAAAAAACAGACTTGAAAGAACAATGCTATGAAAGGGAAGAAACCTTTACAGACTTTATAAATAGAAATTAATTGTGACAGGATGATTCCTAATTTTAAATGAAGGTGGACAAGACCAGCTGTTCATTCTGTCTTCTATATCAATTTAATATGGAAGTTAAAATACCCAAACATATGAGGGAACTTCAGGGACATGATAATAACTAACTCAAAAAAGCTACAGAAGTTGAGATGAATAAAAACTGAGTTTATCACTGGAGGAGAAAAAAAACCAAAGTTTGTTTTTTAAAATATTTTCTAAGCAAGGAAAGTTGAATAAATCAACTTAGTTTCATAGTACAAAAATTTGATGTCACTGCAAATGCTTTCTGGAAATCATAAATAAACTTTGAATTAAAACCAAATACAATTTATTCATACTAGTAGCAAAAGATTTGGCATAGTCGATTATAATCAAGAAGTAAAATTAGGTAAGAAATCTAACTTCAGCAAGTATGAAGTGAAATCTGGATTTTTTAAAGTTAGCCTTTTATTTTTATCTACTGTGTTTTTTAGTTGAAGAGTAGGTGCTTTTTATTATAAATATGTGACTACCACTTATGTTATTACAATTTGAGAAACTCCAAAATGAATGTAAGGAATTATCTTATTAGAACCTTCAAAACATTACCTTTTGGTAAATTTAAATTAAATATTTGCCAAAAACTTCTGAAATTTAAGAGAAGAAAAGGCACAAGTAATTTTTAAAGTAAATTTTAAAAGGCACAACAAATATTTATTCAGAGTGTGATTTGGGAAGACTGTATCATACAAAAAGCAGTTTAGTCAGAAAGATTTCAAATATCAATGGGTCTGAAATTTAGATCTTCAGGGAAGCAATATTTTGAGTCTTCGCTAAGGTTCTACTTCAGTGCTTTATGCTGACATAAAGAAGACCCTAGGGGTGGAGCCAAGATTGCAGAGTAGAAAGACACACATATGCTAGCTCCAAACCCACAGCCCATAAAATATCTGTAAAAAAGAACTCCAAACAAATTCTGGAGCAGCAGAAGCCACAGAACAATGGAGCGCACGAGATTTCTGTTCCAGAGAGCCAGAAAACCTCTCGCAAAAGGTCCTTCATGCTGCGGACCTGGAGCGGAGCCCAGCCCTCCTTGGCTGTGCGGTGCCAAGAGGAGCAGATCCGAGCAGGCTTCAGGGACGAAATCTCCAGCGGCCGCGCGGGTCCCTCCACCCGCAGGTGACAAGGGTTGGTGAGAGGGTCTCTTTGGCGGGTCGAGAGGGGAGTGGGGTGCCCCCATAACTCAGGCCCCCTCGGGAGGCAGCAGTGGAGGCAGCAGCAGACCTGGGTTCCCCAAGCAGGCAGAAGCCTGGATCCATTGTTGAAGGTCTCTGCATAAACCCCCTGAGGGAACTGAGCCCATGAGGCGGCCCTGTCCCCACCTGAGCACCTGAACTTGATCTCACACTGAATAGCAGCCCCGCCCCCACCCAAAGCCCTGAGGCTGGGAAGCAGCATAAAGAAGACCCTAAGTCTTCTAAAGCTGTGCTAATGGAGTACAAGCTGTGATATCCTCTACCAAACTTAAAAGAATTATTATGGCCCCAGTGATGGATGAATTGTGTTGTTTGCCCAATATTCTAGCTAAGTTCAGAAAGGCTCATCATCAAAGAGTTAGCTACCAATCAATGAAATGATGAACTACTTTGAACACTCCTAAAAACATCTACTTAGTCATGGATGTAGGGGGATATGCTGAAAGGGAAGAAGGATGTGATTTGCAATGGTTTAAGATCACAATGATAAAATCATGGATTATTCAAGTATTAAAGTAATTAATATTTCTAAACTATTAATTAATTGAGCAACATTTATTAAATTTATGGTTGACCACTAGATTTGTGGACATATTGCTCCCAGAACAAAAGCTTACACAGGTCTCATATTTATATTATCTTAGTCTTCTAAATAAAATAATAGTATATACTAAAATTCTATCCAGTCACCTAAAGGCATTGAATTTTAAGATTTGTTTTATCAAATCAATCTATTCTACAGAATAGGATAAGATGAGATTTTATCACTGAAGCAGTTGCCATGGACATAGACAAAAATTTTGTGGAGTGATTGTCACGATACTCAATGCTGGGTCCTATTAACATTATTCCATCTGTTTGATGATGAGATATGGGGCTGGCTTTTTCAACAGCAATGTCTGTGATAATGATGAAGTTCACATTTTGGAGAATTTTATGGTTTATAAAGAGCTTTCTTAAAAGTATCATTATCTCTGTGATGAATATTGAGTTCAGGAGATTAAAGGATTGCTAGTAAGTATCAGAGCTGGGATTCAACCCAGGTCTCAAATCTAAGTACAGCACTCCTTTTATTATGCCTTTCTGCCTTGTGAGACTATGAGCTCTAGAGATGACAAGAACATCAGGGATTTGATAGTGGATGGAAATGGCTGCTACTCTACTAGAAAAGGAATTCTTCACAAAGGGGTCCAACAGGCTTTGTTTATTCAATGAATCAACATTGAGATCCTGTGGTTTTCAAAGGATGGTGCTAGATGAAGGAAGGAAGGAAGGAAGGAAGGAAGGAAGGAAGGAAGGAAGGAAGGAAGGAAGGAAGGAAGGAAGGAAGGAAGGAAGGAAGGAATCCTTGTTCCTGAATCAGAGGCCTCTCTAGGAGAAAAAAAAAAACTTCATATAAGGCAAATAGTTCAATAGTAAGGCAAAGAATAGTCCAATCAGGTAATTATTTTTTCCCCTCCCTCCACTCACTTATTTAATGGGGGCCTCTCTCATCTCACTTCTGGGTCATGACTCTTACATCCCAAGCTTGAAATTGTTTCCCCTAAACATCTCTCCCTGTTCCTTTTCTTCAAGACCTAATTCAAGTATGACTTCCTTCATGAAGATTCCCCTGATTGCCCCAACTCTAAATGTTTATTTGAATTTCCTACACTATTCAGAACTTTTCCTATCCATTTTCGATAATCTGCATTGTTTTACAGGTGCTTAGGTCCACATCTGATCTTTTCTACTCCATCATTATAAGATTCTTGTGTAACAGTATCTACTCTGGCCTGTTCTGCCTAAAGGTCAGGTATGTTCTCTTTCATCTCTCCCTCAAGTTTCTCCAGACCATTATATGGGTTTAGGGGGTATTCAGTCTCTTTGTCACTGACTCAAGCCTCTACCCATTGAATTCGATCAATTTTAGAGGCTTCCTGTATTCCAGTTCCATTTCACCTATCAACATTCATATTAGCTTACAAAAAGAAATATTTACTTCAATGGTTTAGCAAAGAAAAAATATAAACATTTTTTCCCAACATCTGGTGGTTCCCCCACCCCATATCACATAATTCTCTATAAAGGGGTGGATTTGGGGGCATACAATTAATCTCAGTTCCTATATAGCATTTGTTGTTGTTGAGTCATTACAGTCAAGTATGACTCTGTGACTCCATTTGGGGTTTCCTTGGCGAAGACCAGAGTTGTTTGCCAATCCATCTTCAGCCGAATTTAAAGATGAGGAAACTGAGACAAAAAGGGTTAAATGACTTGCCAAGATTGCACAGCTAACAAGGGACTGTTTTTGAATTCAGGCCTTCCTGATTCCAGGCCTACCATTCTGTACACTGGACCATAATCCCACCAAGTTCTAAGTCTAAATTCCAGTTGGCTTCAAGTCCTAGATTTCTGATCTTCTCAGGGCTTCTCTTGCAGAGCAACCAATAAAATCTGGCCTTGAATCCTTTCTCCAAAGTTGCCATGACTTGCTTATAAGTCCAGGACCTCTACTGATTATGTCTAGAACTGAAAAGGGAAGACAAAGCAAAACAAAACCCCAAGTCCTATTCCTGGAGCCACAAGCTGTAATAGTACCTTCACCCTTTCTGGATACAGATGGAAAAGAGGGGCACAGTGAGGACAGAGAAAAAGAAACAGAGACAGAGAGACAAGGAGACTGTCTCAGTCTGATAGCTTTAAAGATATATCCTATTCTGCATACATAGCTAAGAGAGTCTTCTCCCCATCCATGTGGTAGTGGAATGCAAGATGATTTCTTAAAGAAACAAATGCCATGCATCTCCCATATAGATTCTTCCATTTTAGGTGATCTGACCATGTGCTGAGCAAATCTCCACGAAGCTTATTAAAAGAAAAAAAGACTATCATATTTGTATTCTCAGAAACCAATAGAATCTTTTTACACATGATTGATGCTTAAATAATATTTGTGTAAGGCTATTGCTTTTCTTGACTATGAATTTCAATTACATGGGTGCAGGGGTAAAGATAAAGAAAGGTGGATTTTCATTAGTTGAAAATATAAAATTTAAATTAGAATTTAATTAACTGTCACAAAAACCTCATTAAACACTTTAATCTTCCCAACCATTGGTATCAAGGACATCAAAATATGAAATAACTGGTTACTAATAATATTATAGACTTCATTTATTATGAGAGTTCAAAAGAAGAGTTGAGATAACCTACCACAAGATAAGAGCTATTCCACATAATGAAAATGTCTTATGAATTAAAAGATAATTACTTATTAATTAGCAGGATCCAAAATACAAAGAAATGTTGGAAATTAAAAGGTAAATCTGTTATATGAGGCTGTTTAACAAAACTACAGTCAATTCAACTAGATTTAAAAAAACAAAAAGGTGCATGCTTGTTTTGTTCATTTGTGTGTTTTATGGAGAGCCAGTGGCATGAAAGATAAGAATAAAAATCCGAATGTATGGCATCTACTGAACTAGGACAGCTTTATTAGACTATTCTTCCTTTTTTTTCCTTACCATCAATTCCTGCTGTCTTTGTGTCAGAAGAAAAGCCTGTGAATTGCATTTCCTGGCAATAAAGTATAACTTAAAAGGCAAATCTAAATACCCTGCATTTTTCCTTAAGTTACAGATAAAACTGATGTGTTGGTAATATCTCTTTGACAGTATAGAAGGTTTTATGCTTTTAAAATAAAATTTTTAGAACAACATGAGTGGCCAGAGGCCTAACTACTCTGCCTCAGGTTTGTCCACAAAAAATCAACATACCATTCCCATCAAGGTGAGCTTTCAACAAATCAATCAGAAAACAATTATTAAGCACCTACTCCATGCTAGTCACCATGCAAGGGATTGAATTGCATATACATACAAAACTAAAGCAGTATCTGTCCTAAAGTAGTCTACATTCTATTGTAAAGACAATATGTATGAATATAAGATATAATCGAAATAAATACAAAGTAATTTTGAGGGTGATTTGGATAATTTAGTAACATTATGCTTGAACTGAACTTTGAAGGAACTTAAGGATGTTAAAAAACAGAGGCTAACAACAGGCATGAGGGACAGCCTGTACAAAGGCACAGAGATAAGAGATGTAATGTTGTATGAGAAGAAGACTAAGTAAGCCAGTGGATAAACTATAAAGTGGAGATAGGGCATAATATGTAATAAACCTAAAAGGGTCAGCAGAAGCTGGATTTTGAAGGTCTTTAAATGCCAAACAGAGGAGTTACTATTTGATCTTAAAGGCAATAGTGAGCCAAAGGAATTTGCTGAGAAAGGGAGTGACGAAGTCAGACCTGTGCTTTAGGAACACCAGTTTGGCAGTTTTGTGAAAGATGGATTGGAGAAGACCAATTTGGAGACTATTTCAATAGTCTTGGAAAGAGATAAGGGGGACCTATACTAGGATGGTATAAATAGGGAGAAGGTGACTGACATGAAAGGTGTGAGATATAGAATCAGCTAGACTTGGCAAAGAAGTGGGTGTGGAAATGAAAGTAAAGAATTCAGAATCATGCCAAGATTCTGAAGCTGGGTGACTGGAAGGTCATATTTTCAGCAGAAATAAGGAAATTAGGAAAAGAGTTTGGTATGAAGAAAACGAGTTACATTTTTATATATTGAGTTTGAAATGCCTTTAAGCCATCCAGTTTGAAATGGTCAATAAGCAATTGATAATGAAAGTCTAGAGCTCAGGAGAGAGAATGAACTATAGAAAAATGATTATTGAATGGAAGAGAACTGCTGAGATAGAGAGACTGAAGATTCATTCAGCCTGCATTTGTGAAGCACCTACAATGTGCCAGACGTTGTGCTTAGTGCTGGGGATACAAAAAGAGATAAAAGGATAGTTTCTGCCCTCGAGGACCTTATAATCTAATGGAGAAGACAACATGCAAACAAATATAAACAAAGCAAGCTATATATGGGATAAATAGGAAATAATTTTTAAAAAGGAAAAGACAAGGCTTCCTCTTGCAGATAGGATTTTAGTTGGAACTTAAAAGAAGCCAGGGAGGTCAGTAGTGGAAGTGGAGGAAGGAAAGCATCCCAGATATGGGGGACAGCCAGAGAAAATGCCTAAAGCAGAGAGATGAAGTATCTTGGTCCAGGAATAGCCAAGAGGCTAGAATCATGGATTTGAAGAGTATGGCGTAGAGAGTTAGTTTTAAGAATATAGGAAAAGTAAGAGGAGGCTAGGTTATGAAGGGCTTTGAATACCAAGTCGAGTATTTTGTATTTGTTTCTGGTGGCAATAGGAAGCAACTGGAGTTTATTGGGGAGAAAGAGGGTGTGACATGACGAGATCTGTGTTTTAGGAAAATCACTTTAGTGGTTGAATGGAGAATGAATTGGAGTGAGGGGAGACTTAAGGCAAAGAGAAGAGGCCCTAGCACAGGGTCCTTGAGTACTTCTACATTTAGGGGGCAGGATATGGATGATGATAAATTTTAAAAGACTGAGAAGTCTTCATTCTATTTTCTTGCTCTTTTACAGAAGTTGTATACTTGTGAAAGGAACTACGAAAGTGGAAGTTGATGCACCTCTGTGTGTTATTTGTGTGTTGTAAGTACATGAGTAAATCATATTGACATCAATTGCATTCAAAATTATTTGTTCGACTACGAATCATGAACTACTTTTAAAAGCCTCCACCCGTACCCATTCTATCTTCTCTAGTGCTCCTTGACTTCTCTTCCTCCACCACCTCCTCTCCCCCACAGCTAGCTGCTGAAACTTTTTCCCTGTTCTGCCTGACCTGAACATGCCTTACCTGGCCCAGGTAGGCTAGGGGACCTATATTCCCCCTCCTCATGTTGAGTGACTGGATAGATTTGCAGGATAAAACTGTCAAGCTCCTGACTTACTATAAAAAGGTTATATGTGAGGAGTGGCTGAACCTAGTTTCTGAACTCCCAGTCCCTACTGGCACTTCTCCTCAGCCTAGAAGTACTCTTCACCCTTGGTACCATATCTTCTAATTGGTTAGTCCCTCCTAGAACCTATAATTGAAGAAGTTGGCCCAAGCAAGAGATGTCTTTATTCCTCTCCAGGCTGTATTATGATCTTATCTCCATGTACTTCCTCTACCATGCCCCAGGGCTAGGTCCCTAGCCTCTATCCCCCAATCTGGCTAAGGAACCCTCCCTAATTTCTAGACTCTTGTGTTATCCTTACCCATCAGAATGCAAGTTCCTTTATGGCATGGACTCTCTTTCCTCTACTATTTTGTATTTTCAGGACTTTAGCACAGTATATGACACAAAATAATTGTTTAATAAATACTTGTTGATGGACCTAAAAATATTATGACAGAATAATTAAAGTCTTGATGAAGATATGAGAAAAACAGGACAAACAAAACTTCCTAGAAACTTATTCAAACTAGATTGTACAGAAACTTGTTTGAGGTAATGGGTTTTTCATGTTAGTATCAGAGAAGGTACATGGGCTATGCCTGACTCAGGCGAGTGCCTTGACAGTTTTGGTTCAATACTGAACAAAATGAGATACTTATAAATCATTCAAAAGTTAGCAAAATACATTTACTTCAAACAAAGCAGGAAAATATTTATTTCTATCATCCAATATTTCCTTTTCCAACTTTCTTTTAAACATTGAAAAGGCTGTCCCTTATTTGAAAGTAAACAAAAAGTCCTTCACTTGACCTTGGCACTTTCCCCAGCTACAAAGATAAAATAACAACAAAAGAAAAACAAAGACATTGAACAAAAAAAAAATCTTGCCCTTAATAAGTTAACTTCATATTATACTAGGGTGAAAGGTGGAATAAAATGGGTAAAAAAATGGATATTTACATGATTACTTAAGAAGGGAGAAAGCATTTAAAATAAGGGAATCAGAAAGGTCTTCCAATTTTATGTGGTATATAAGCAAAGTCCAGAAAGAAACTAGGAAATTTGAGAGAAAGAGAAACTACATTCCATGAATATGGGACAAATTATACAAAGTCATGGAGATGAGAAATGGAAAACTAAGTTCAGGAACACCAAAGGGGGCCACTTTGCCTGAAACATAATATACAGAGGGAAAATATTACAAAATTAGCCTGGAAAAATATTTTGGAACAAGATTGTAAATGCGAAACTGAGGTGTTTTCATTTTATCCTTATAGCAGTAGGGAGACATCTGTGTCCTTACCATTTAATCCTTCTTTCTTTCTCTACTTAACTGTAATGGTCCCTTATTCTATTTGAAACAATCTTTGAAAAGTAGTTGGCTGGATGCAAAAACAAAGAAACAATAACCTTGAGATACCTACTTTCTCACAGTGTGGGAAAAGAGACAACTAAGAAGATATCAGACAGGAGGGGAATGGGGGACAGAGTTCACATAAGGGCTGTTGGAGTTTTAAGCAAGAGTTTGGAGGACTCTTGAGTAAAGAGAAAGAAAGAGAAAGAAGGAGAGAGAGAGAGGAAAGAAAGAAAGAAAGAAAGAAAGAAAGAAAGAAAGAAAGAAAGAAAGAAAGAAAGAAAGAAAGAAAGGAGAGAAAAAAAGGAGAGAAAGAAAGAAAGGAGAGAAGGAAGGAAGGAAGGAAGGAAGGAAGGAAGGAAGGAAGGAAGGAAGGAAGGAAGGAAGGAAGGAAGGAAGGAAGGAAGGAAGGAAGGAAGGAAGGAAAAGTTGCAGATGCCCCATGGCTTCAGGCTATGTCTACAACTTCTGCTGTTCCTCCTTTTAAGACCATGAAAGATGACTTCTAAATGGACAATGTGAAAGGTGTATGTGACTAAGTAGGTGTTTATCAGCCGATGAGTCCTCTTTCCAGTAGCAGACATGCTAAGAGAAACATCCTTACTGTTTTCCTTTAATCTAATACAGCTTTAATTACCTGAGGTCCCTTTTTTGCAGTATAAAGATGCAATGGTAGCCACAAAGGAGGGAAGGACTTTTGCTAGCGCAAATCTAGAAGCTCAGTCTCCAGCTCATGTTAAAGAGTTTTGCTTTCTACTTGGGAGTGTAAGTTAACTATTTAATAACTACCCTTCTAAGGGAAGAATTACTATGAATGAAGGTAATAATTTATAACTCTATCTTACACATTAGCCCATGATTAAATACTGAAAATTCTGAGTTCACTAACAACACCTTAATTATCAACATTGAACAATTTTTTTCTTAACCTTTATTCTTCTCCACTATTCTGCAGCATTTGACATGGATGAATATATCAGCATTCCTTACATCTCTTTTCTCTTGGATTCCTTGTAGTAATACCACATTGGTATGATTTTCTCCTTTCTCTTTTGACCACTTTTTTTTCTATTTTTTTGCTAAATCTTCTTTACCTTTCTAGAAAATTCCTAGCCTTTCATGCTTCTTTTCCTTACTCCCCAAATCCCAATTACTCCATCCAGAACTTATCCACTTCTGTGTTTCAATATAGAATCAGAGAATTTTAGATTTTCAAGAGATCTCAGAAGCCTTCTAACCAACATGAACATGACCGATAATTCTTTCAACCACATCTTCAGTAAGTGCAGATATATCTTGCTAAATAATGGCTGATGAATGCAATAAAGCATTCAAATTCTCAATATCTGAAATTATAATTATGTAATATATGGTCATTGTTCCAGCCCAAAGGAAATATACAATGTAAATTTAAATAATGCAACCAGTTCATGAGATTCACTATTCACATTAATTAGGACCTAGCTGTGATAATCTTGTCTTCATTTGAAGACTCTATCATCTTCCAAGGTGGTAGGTTATACTTCTGGATAGCTCTAACTTTAGAAAGCTTCCCTTTAATAAAGTAAAAATCTGTTTCCCTACAACTTTTACCTATTGCTCCTACAATAGTTCTGCCCTGTGGGATCCGGCAGAACAAGTTTTAATTTTCTTCTCCATGACAACCCATCTAATACTTAGAGAAAGCTCTCAAGTCTCCCCTGTTTTCTCTTCCAGCTAAACATCTTCAGTGCCTTCAACTAGCCTTCATATGCCATGTTCATGATCTAGGCCCTCTGCTATCATCATTGTCTGCCCTTGGGTGCAAAATCATCAAAACCCTTCATAACTGAATATATTCTAAATGCAACCTCACCAGCTCAGAGCCCAGCATGACTGTGTTCTCCCTTTTCTGAACATTGGGTCTAGGATCCTATTGGCTTTATCTAGTTGCCATGTCACACTGTTGACTAATTGAATTTCAGTTCATTATATTCCCCAGTATTTTTTTCTTTTTAGATGAACTGTTCTCTAGTCACAACTTACTCTTCTTGAAATTGTGAAGTTGAATTTTAGGCCCAAGTGTAGTTTTATCTTATTAGATTTGATCCAATATTCTAATCCATCAACATTAGTTATCCCTTCCAGCTTCACGTCATCTAAAATATGTTAATCAAGGTATTTATATTTTCATCTGAGTCATTGATGAAAATCTTTAAATGCATAGGGCCAAGTAAAGATCCCCAAAGCACTCTACCAGTGGTTTCCTCCAAGATGATAATGATATACCAAGAGACTGCTTTTCAGCTTAGTAACTAACTCCCTCCAAATCTACCTAACTGCCCAGTGATCTAGCATATATTTCTCTATCCTGTCAATAAGAAAAGGAAAGGATAAAAAAACTCATCAAATGCTTATCTTTATAGCATTTTTTAAAAATCTCCCCTTCCGGTAACCTTGTACAAAATGAAAATGAGGGTAATGAAGACATACTGACCCATGGCAATCACCATTCCTCTGTCCAGATATTCATTAACCATTCTTTTAATAATATCTATACAAATGTCTCTCAAATCCATCTCACCAATCCTGAGCACTCTCCCAAATTCCAATCTTATTTTTTCAACTGTTTATATGAGAACTCCATCTATATGTATCAGCATCCCCTCCTATTCAACTAGCTTAAAACTCAACTTAGCATCTTTCCTCCAGAGATGCACCACTGCCATACTCACCCAGGCTCAGAGTGATCTTTGACACTTCTTTATCCCTAAATGCCATCTATTTGGTTAGTTGTAAAGTCTTCCCTCCCCATTGTTTTGTAAATATTTCTTGTATTTGTATTATCTTTTCCATTGCTACTCCCTATCATTTTAATTCAGACTCTAATCACATAATTTTCAGTAATGGCCTTATAAGTGATCATTTTGCCTACAGTTTGTTTTCACCTCCAGTACATCCTTCTGCTTATTTACTACTCTTATCCACTTTCTGGAATTAAAAATCTGTAAGTGTTCCTCATTCCCTGATGAAGAAAGTACTAACTCTCCATCCTCAACTTCTTCTTAAATTTGGCTCCAACTCATCTTTTGAAATTAATCTCCCACCATCTCTCTATGTCAACTTCCTTCTCCCTCAATTGAATGTCCTTTGACTACAATACTTGCTTTTGTGGCTCCTGGGCTATACTCACTGTATTTGCTCCTACTAGAATGTCCATTCCATTCTTCTTCACCTAGAAAATTCTTACACTTCCTTCAAATCTCAGCTCAGATCTCATCTCCTCCCTAAAGCCTTTCTGGATAATCCAATTAGAAGCATTCTCTCAGCAGCTAGGTGGCACAGTGGATAGAGTTCCAGGTCTGGAGTCAGGAAGACTCATCTTGCAGAGCTCAAATCTGACCTTGGACACTTACTAGCTATGCGTTCTTGAGGAAGCCATTTGACCCTGTTTGCCTCAGTTACTCATTGGTAAAATGAGCTAGAGAAGAGAATGGCAAACCACTCCAGTATCTTTGCCAAGAGTACTCCAAATAGAGTGATGAAGAGTTGTACATGACTGAAACTACAGAACAACACTCTGTGATAAGGGTACCCTGGTAGAATCTAGTACATGTGCTGCCATCTGTGTGACACTTCACATTTACTATTTTATGAAGGATTTGTTTCCCTATATTTTCTCCTTTTATTTAAAATAAAAAAAAATCTTAGGGCTATTAACTTCTTTGTATCTCCCATGAGATCTCCCAAAAAACTTCATATGCCATAGCAGACAGTTCATAAATACTTGCTGAATGACTTGTTCATTGGTCATAGGATTTCAAAGAATCATAAGTATCATAGATATAGACCTAGAAGGAATTATATGAGCAAATAGCTAGAGATGAAAGGAACATCTAAGATTCTAGAATAATCCCCTGATTTCAGGAAATTGAAGTCTAAGGAGATTGTGTAATTCAATAAAGGTCACACAGGTAGAAATCATCAAGGATAGAATTTGAATCCTCTGACTCGATTCAGGGCACTTTCCATGGAAATTTCTCTATTATATTCCCTTAAATTTCATTTGCCTGTAGAATAACTTTAACTTTCTTCACTTTAGGAAAGGGTGAGGGGGTGAAGGAACAGTTACTTTACATGCGTGAGTACTAAATCAAGCAAGCTGGCATCATGAGAATTTCTTTGCCTCGTTTTAGAGACATCATCTAACTCTATATCAAAAGTTTTGGAATGGAACAGTGATATTCCTGACTCAAAAATCAGCCCTGACTCTTCTCTTATTTAGCTTAAGTAGAAGCCATGCAACACTAAGCTGTCCAACTTAACCTAAGAGGGCATATGATGTTAAAAACATCCTTGCTATACTCTGGTGCCCTTCATTTGGCTTTGTTTTCATGTTCATCTCCCAGAGAGGCACCCTCACTTGGATTGATATAGTTTCTGAGTCTGGATGAAAGAAATTCAGTGGAGCCACCATTAATGCTTTTTAAATGAAATATTAAATCTGCTGTGGCAGACAAAATATGGAAAGAACCAGTTTAGCAGCAGCCTAACCAAAAACCCAGTAAACACATAAATAATTAGGACATCCTTTCTGTTGTGCCTTCTTTCCCAGAGAGACAACTAAGCTGGATGAAAGAAAGCAAATATATCTAATTTTTGGACAGATTAACTGGTTTTTAGTACACATTTAAAACATGTTTCACTGCAGTAAGCACTATAGGCTTAGATCTGATTACTCTATTTATCATTTGATACTTCCACAAAAAGCTAAAAATCGAACTCACTTTAAATCTTACGATAGCTGGCAGCATCCCATACATAGCTCTGAGCTGGCCATGTAGCAGCTACCAAGAAGGTGGTAACTCTCCAGGGGAATGAGAGGAGCTCTTCTCTGCCATTATTTACCACCTCCTCTGACTTCATTGCCTGGTAAGAGATTAAAGAGAAATAAATTCATCAGCTATCATAGCTACCTCTCTGTCTGCTCCAGCTTCCACCTAGTTCCACTGAACTGAGTCACATCACCATTAAGTGAATATGGAGTGCTCGTTGTGTTCAGGGTATAATTCAAAGTGCTAGAGATGTAAAGACACTGTATAGTGATCAGTGATGTTTGGTGTGATGGGACTCATGCCTGGAAAATTACTCTGAAAGGGTTTGTTTTATTCAAAAGGTATAGGATAAGTATGAGTGTGTATATGTCTGTGTGTATGTGTATGTACATGTGTATACATATATACATGTATAATTGGAATGTTTCCTCAAGATAATATAGCCAAGGAAAACAAATCAACACATGGTTCTTGTCTAAAAATGTATGCCTCAATTCTACACCTTTCCTTTTCCACCTCTCTGCTGAGAGATAGGAACCATACTTCACTGTCAGTCTTCTGAAGTCATGATTGTTTATTGCATCTACCAACGTTCTAAAGTTCTTTTTTATTTTATGTAACTTTAGTTATTATTTTTGCCTTAAAACCCAGTGCTGTTCCTGAATTCTTTTTTAATGTTTGAGTTGCCACCAGGCTCTCATTCAACAAATGTATAGATAATTCTCCCAATTCTGCTTATTTTGGTCTATATCAATTCATATGATGCTTCTGAAATTCTATGAATTTTCTATATTTGTCATGTCTTTTGTTGTAATAATATTCCATTATATTTATATATCACAATTTATCTACCTATTCCTCAATTTGGGGGCACCCACACTATTTCCGGTTCTTTACTACAACATAAAATGCTACTGCAAAAAGAAAGATGTTATTTCTTATCCCACTCCCATCCCTCTTCAACTGATTTAGTCACAGATGATGAAGTTTTAATATTATAATAAGGTTTCTAACTAAGTATAAAAATTAAGTGCCTGTTGCAACCTTCTGGTGGGTCTCCTTGCTTCAAGACTCTTCTTACTTCAGTCTATCTGCCACTCCATTGTCATAATGAGCTTCCTAATGTTCAGGTCTGACCATATCACCCTTCCACTCAGTAAACTCCAGTGACAAACTAATACTTCCAAAATTCAATATTAAATCCTCCCTTTGGTTTCTAAACCCCTCCGTAACCCAGATCCTTCCTAACTTTTCAATCTTCTTTACTCCCATCCAAGTTCTCCATGATCCCATTGCACTGACCTCCTTATTCTTCTTCATGCCAGACATCTATTGCCTCCATATGTTTTCACTAGAAACTCTCCAAGCCTGGAATTCTCTCTCTCCTTCTTTCTCTTTCCTGGCTTCCATTGTTTCCTTCAAGTCTCAACCTAAAATCTCAGCTCCTATAAGTAGCTTTTCCCAGTGCCCCTCAATGCTCATTTCTTCTCTCTGTTGCTTATCTCTAATTTATCCTGCATATATCTCGATTATACAGTTATTTGCATGTTGTCTTCCCCATTGAACTGTTAGGTACTTGAGAGAAGGGATTATCTTTTGCTTTTCTTTGAAGGCGCTGTGCTCAGCACAATGCTTAGCACATAGTAAGTGCTTAATAAATGTTTGTTGACTGATTAATGAAAACTACATTACTAAGTTGATAAAAAAAAATTTTAATGGCCATGTTCCAATTCTTTCTAACAAATGATTTATAAATATGATATATAGCACATTTAATTCTGGAATCACTGAGATACTTGAATTCAATATAATAGGTTTTTTCAGCTCATCCCCCCTACCCACTGTATTCTCTTCCAATGGACCAATCAGGACCTACAAATTAAATTTTAAAAAATATCTAATTAGGACATTATAATAAAAATCAAGAAGTGGAATCATCCCTTACCCTCTCCTCCATAAACAAATGAATACAATTTTCATAAGGTTAGGGGAAAGGGAAAATGAAGATAAAATGAAGGTAGTTCTGAGGGCCCTTTGCTTTATTTTGAACTTAGAACACTCCTTGTGCCTGTGTCTCCTTATGTCTGACTCTACTTTCTTGGCAAAATTCAGAGATTCTGATGCTTCTTGAATTTACTCTGAAACTCCATGTGTCAATATCTGGAAACTCACTGCTTTGTCAGTGGTCTCTCCTGACATACATGAAGTCAATCAATTTTGTTGCTGTTCAGTCATTTTAGTTGTGTCTGACTCTCTGTGACCCCATTTGGGCTTTTCTTGGCAAAGATACTGGTATAGTTTGCCCTTTCCTTCTCCAGCTCATTTTACAGACAAAGAACTGAATCAAACAGGGTTAAGTGACTTGCCCAGGGTCACATAGCTAGTAAGAGTCTGAGGACACATTTTAACTCAGGTCTTCCTGACTCCAGGCCCAACACTTCATTGTGCCACCCATTGTGTCACCTAGCAGCCTTCTGCCCTCTATTCCAGCTCTTCATTTTCTGAGCTACTATAGTTCTATTTTTTTCTCTTTAGCTACTCCCCTCTGAGGGCCTTTCCAGTTCCTATTATTACCTTTAGCCTCAGGGAAGTGTTATTTGTCCTTCAGAATGAAACACCTAAATAGGTACCTGCCTCAGGGAAATTTGACTAGTCCTGCCTTCCTAGTCAGGAGAAACCTGCCCCTTAAGGCCAAGCTCTCTTGACTGGTGATTCCCTCTCTCTCCTCCCATCTCCACTGTTTGAGAAAATGGCACATCCATGCTCCACTTCACTTGGGAAGCAACTTTCTAGACTTTTTCCTTTCCTCCTTCTTGCCCACCACAACCCACCCTACTCCCTAGGTTTCTTTATATGCTGTCTTCACCCTCCTTGGAATGTAAAGTCCTAAAAGATAGGGATTGTCATCTTTGCTTGGATTTGTACCCCTATTATTTAGCAATTTAGCACAGTAGATGGCACATAGTAAATGCCTAATAAATTCTCTCTCTCTGTCTCTCTCTCTGTCTCTCTGTCTCTCTTTCTCTCTGTCTCTCTCTCTCTCTCTCACACACACACACACACACATTCTCTCTCTCTCTCTCTCTCTCTCTCTCTCTCTCTCTCTCTCTCTCTCCTTCTCTCTCTTTTTCTCATCTCCTGTCTGTCTCTTTTCCTCTCTTTCATCTCGTCAGTTGTATCAAACAACTCTTGACATATAAAAGGACAGTTCACATTATTGCTATTCACATAGCTATGAATGAGACTTTCCTAACTTGTTCTTTTCATGCAAATTTCCTTAGCCTTTAGTCCTACATGATTTAGAGTAATTGGTTTACTTTCAAATCTTCCCTACATCAGGATACAAGTAGATTACTTCTCATATGACTGTTGCCTTCCCCTAAATTTTCCTGGTGTTGGCAAAAAATACCCACTCCCTTTTTCATTTGTCTTGTCAACTGCAGTTAATTAATCAGATACCACTGCTCAGTAATACAGAATATCTTGGAGGGGAGAGGAAGAACTGGTGAATTTTGATCCATTTTCTTACCACTATACCAAAGCTTTTATATATACACTGGTAATCCTTGTAATATTATTACTTTAAAAAGTTACAAGAACCATTGAACATCCTCAGTCTTGTTGAGTCACTCACTCAGTGGTAACTTTGCTTTATCAATCACTCAAAAGTTGTAGGATCTTGAAAGCTAGTGTCAACTGGTCTCTAACCTGTGGGGGCCAGAGCTGAACAAAGCAGGCTAGAGACAGGAGAGTTAGGAATCAAACAGAAATTTAATTAATTTCAAAGTGAGGGAAATGGCTTGCAAGCAAAGATGCATGTGCCAGTGCTCCTTTTCTAATGGGGGGGGGCAAGGCAGTGTGGGAAATCTCAGTATTTATACCTATGGCTACACAGTGAGCTGTAGCCCTGACAATGAGGGGTAACAACAATGAGACAAGTTTGACTCATAGCAACATTTTATGATCAGAACATGGGTACTACAGGTGCTTGACCAAGCTCAGAAACTACCTGATGCTGGTGTGAAACAATTCTGGGGTTTTGCTGTGGCTGAGACCATCAAAAGCGTGAGCAAAAAAGATTGTTTTATACCAAGCTCAGGACACAGTGTACCTGCTGGGCCTTAGCTCTGGAAAATGTATTTCCTAATATCCTGATGTTTCCCCTTTTGACCAAAGGGAGGGGATCTGAAAGAACTCCTACTCTTATGGCCAATAAAGGAGAGGCAGGGATAAGCCAAGATGCCACAAGAGGCCAGTTTGGCCAGGATGAGATATTGCCCAGGAGATTAGTTCCTTGAGGGAACCTACTGGGGACGTATGTCTCAGGCATCATTGCTAGCCACTGTTTGCTTGACGGCAGAAAAGTGGGGGGAGGGGGGAATCCAAGAATGTAGAGGGAGAAAATGACAACACATGTTTGAATCAGGGCTTTGGTGGCTGGGCACATAACAAAAACCAAAAAAAATAGGACAGTATGTTTATCTCTCATCCAGAATCTTGGGACGAATGTCTCATCTGGATTTCAGTTTCTTCTGGGTCCATACTAGAAGAAACTTGAGGTCCCTCGAGTGCTCTGCTTTCAGCTCCAGGGCAGGGGCTTTCTTCACATGATCCAGGAGTCCACACCTACAAGTTGAGCAGCTGTGGGAGTAATCAGAAGGACCTGGTAGGGATGCTTAGAAAACACTATTTGCCTCAAGCTTTGAGTGTGAGTTTCTGGTTAGCATAATGTAGGCCCTTAGTTAAGAGTCTCTAAACACATAGGGATGATTCAGTTTCCCAGTCACATAAGGCTAGGTTCATACACTGCAATGAAGTTGTTCATAGATTCATTATCATTGCACAATTACTTTGAGACAGCTACAGATCAAACTGCTTAGAAGTCTCACAATGGAATAGTTCTGAGAAGGCAGATTTACATGTCATCAGGGTAACCAAGAAAACTTAAACATAAACATCTTAAAACAAAAGACCAAAGCCACACAATGGTTATCACCAATATTACCTGACATCAAGTCTCCTTGCATTCTAGTAACCCATTCTCAGTGCCCATTTAATCAGATTGCTGTTGCTAGGATGCCCAACACGATACTGAATAATACTGATGGTGGTAGGCATCCTTGCTTCACACCGGACTTCAGGAGGAAGGCTTCTAGCTTATCCCCATTACAAATAATGCTTACTGATGATTTTAGATAAACATGTTTTTTATCAATTTAAGTTAAAACCCGTTTGTAATAGACATGAGTGTTTTTCTTTATCAAAAGTTTTTTTCTGCATCTATTGACATAATCATGAGATTTTATTATTATTATTATTGATACAATCAATTATGTTAGCAGTTTTAAAGAATCTCTGCATTCCTGATATAAATCTCACTTGGTCATAATATAAAATCTTTGTAACATATTGTTCTAATCTTTTAGCTGGTATTTTATTTAGGACTTTTGCATCCATATTCATTAATGAAATTAGTTTATAATTTTCATTCTCTGTTTTACTCTTCCTGATTTTAGGTGTCAGTATTATAATTGTTTCATAAAAGGAGTTTGGTAGGATTCTTTTTTTACTTATCATTCCAAATAATTTCTTTAGTTGATTTTTAAGTGTTTGATAGAATTCACTTGTAAATCTGTGTAGTCCTAGTGTTTTTTTCTTAGGAAGCTCATTTATGGTCTATTCTTCTGCCTTTTAAAATTATCAAATTCATACTATAAAAATGGGGAAATAATTTCATTTTCTTTTTCATTATCAATACAGTTTAAGTGTAAAATTCTTAAATCTTAATTAATAACTCCTTGATTCAATTTTTAGACTTATTACTTAAACATAACTCAAAGTCTGAATTTCCATGATAAATTTTGGAAGCCAACAGTATACATCTGTATACAATTCTTAAAGAAAACAGTTTAATCCTGTTGCTTTCTCAATTTTTCTATTCCATTTAATAAGAAAACCTTTACATTACATCTTTGTTTTATACTTTGTCTAATCATTTTCCCCCTTAAAAGGTTATCATCCCAATATTATAACTTAACTATAAATATAGGTTAAAATTGTAAGATGTCTTTATTTGCATATTATAGTAACTCAGAGATGTTCCAGTATTAATCTATTATTTCATAGATTTAGTATTATGCTTACAAAGCTTCTTGACTAGAAATTTGCTATACAAGGAAAAGAGGTACATAATTGTAACAATGTCATGTATCATAACAGGAGGGAGAAACTCCCTCAGCTCTGATTCCAGATATGAGTTGTATCTAGCAACCAATCATGTAGTCACATTGTATCAAAAGCAAGACTCAGGATTAACCAGGTGGGAATTTTCCTTTTAAGAAAGGAAATAGCACAATGGGAAAATAGAGTCAGAAGATCCTACCTAGGTGGCATCCAAGGTCGTCCCCAAAACTTTTCCCAGGCAGAGACATCTAGTTCCCGTGAAGTAGTATTGCTATTTATAGCCCTTTCATAGCAGCCCTTTTATATCAGTTCCAAACTACTCTCCAGAATGGTTGGATCATCTCACAGCTGCACCAACAACTGTTCTTCATTTCTTATAGTATAATAACATTCCATTAATATTCATGTAACACAACTTGTTCAGTCATTGCCCAACTGATGGGCATCCCCTCAAATTACAATTCTTGGCCACCAAAAAAAAGAGCCACTATGAATATTTTTGTATATGTGGGTCCTTTTCCCATTTGTGTGATCTCCTTGGGATACAGATCTGTATTGACAGTACATTTTTTTAATTTTAGTATAATCAAGTGCTTCTAATTGAATAATGTGATTAAAGAAGATCTTCCCCACCCACTAATGGGTCTGAGAAGATTTGTAGCAAGATCCACACCTTTTCTTAATGAGGCACTGGTTCTCTAGGGTTGTGATGCCCCCTGACTCCAAAAAGGGTACAAAGACTCTGAGGTGCAGTTTTACTTTGGGGCTTACCGAGTAGAAGTGTTTGCTTGGCCAGGAGACCCTGGACAACTGGCAGGTGCTATGGAGTCGCACCCCCTTCCCAAAGGCTTTGAAAACCCAGATGTTGGCACTTCCCTCTCTGGTAAGTATGTATGTATGGTCAGGCAGTTGCATCTGTCTATTGATTTGTGATGTATGCATTGCTTACTGTTAGACAGTTTGGAAGTGCTGTCTGTTGATCTTTGATTTCTCTGTATTTTCTCTGAAGTTCAAGGTGCTGACTTTTCCCCCTGAACTAAGTGAATGATACATGTGCTTGATTAAAGTGATTGTTTATCCCTCAATAGTTGCCTTTCCTTTTAGAAAAGCTAATCAATGAACCTGTGATAGCAAGCCCCACTGTGTGTGTCAGGGTGCTTACTGTTACAAGACCTAGAAGCGGTATTGTTGGGTCAAAGTGTATAACTCACAACACAGTTCTAATAAGAATCACAACTCTAATTCTAAATTGGTTGCTGTGAACTGTGCTAAGAAATGCTCAGAAAAACAACCAGAGGCATGGATCACAAATTTACAGATGCACACAGTGGGACCAATTAACAGACATATATAGAAAGGATATCCTTGGTGGGTGGGAGAGAGGCATGAGCCCAGGAATGGAGCAGGAAAGGGCTGTAGATTTAGCAAATGAGAGGGGAGTCAGACCCCTGGAGGAATCTCCAGTGGTATCTAGTCCACTCCCACTGGTGCCAGAAAGTCCACTTGGCCAAGTTCCATGTGCAATTCCACTTTGGCACCAATTAAATGTCAACCAGACTAGAACTGGTCCCTAACCTGTGGGTGACTGGAGCCAAACAAAGGAGGCTTGGGACAGGCCAGTCAAGAATCAAACATAAGTTTAATTAATTTCAGAGTGAGGGAAACAGCTTCCAAGCAAAGACACACATGCACATGTGCGAGAGCCCTACTTTTAGTGGGGGTTGGGTGAGGGTGGGGTGGAGAGGCAAGGCAGTATGAGGAGATATCAACATTTATATCTATGGCTACACAGTGGGCTACAGTCCTGACATTGAGGGGTAACTAACCATGTGGCAAGTTTGATTTATAGCAGGGCTTCATGACCTAAACATGGGTACTACAGGTGCTTGCTCAAACTCAGCAACCACCTGATATTGGTGTAAAACAATTCTGAGATTTTGCTAGAAACTAAAGCAAATTAAGATTGATTAACTTGCCCAGAGTCACACAGCTAGTAAGTGTCTTAGGTCACATTTGAACTAAGGTCTCCCTGACTTCAGACCCAGTGCTCTATCTACTGCATCGCATAGCTAGAGCTACCCCCAAATGAAAATAATCTATCTATTTATTAAATTGTTTTTATTTAGTTTATTAAAAATAAATTTATTAAAGAATTATTTCCGTTTTTGTCTTTGTATGCCCAGCACATAGCAAACTGTCTGGCAAATAATGAATTCTTCATAAATATTTGTTGAATGAATGCTTAACAGGTCCCAAGTCCCAAGAGAACTCATTTCTGAGGAATAGTAAAAAACAAGGTCTCTCAGATCCCAATTGCCCATTCCAAGTCTAAATAGCTTTATTATAAACCCTGTTGCAATACTGTAATGGTTTGGTTGTCACCTGGCAACCATAAATGTCAAAATGGCCGGAATGACTTTCTGGCTTTCTTTCTTTATCTTTTTTTATTGCAATTCATCACCCACTGGTCCTAACCCATCCTTCTGGGTTTTAGAAAATACTCTGTAGCTCATCTTAGCCATGCATTAGAGTGCTTATAACTGAATTAGACATTATTAATCCAAGACTGTTTCTAGCTTCTTTCTGATGCTACTTAGCTGCTTAATTATGTTAGACAGACTAAATTGTTTCAAATGAACCTTTGCAAAGGTCCTTAATAAAATAAAACAGAGATTTTATTTTTGCCCTATCTGCTCTCTGCCAGAAGGCTCTCTGGAGGCTCCCGCAGTTCTTCATTTCTTGCCTATTAGCCAGAAAGCAGAATCTAGTAAACCTGTGAACCTTGGAAGAGCTTACATTAAAAAGGTTTCCCTCTCTTTGACAAGCTCTTGTGGTGAGGTTTGGGGCTACTGGGTAAGCAATGAGATTTAATGCTTCTCTCTTTAGGGAACTAGGTCAGAAATGCTTCTAATGCCACTTCAAAAAAGAGAAGGGAGAACTAGTATATGGATTGTGTGAGCAGAAAATAACATATATAAAATTTCATGTAAATCAGGCCTTCGAAATCAGAAGGAAATTGTGAAAGATGAGTTTAAAATATCAGCAGATTCAGAAAAGATCTGCCTCCAGATCACAAAAGATAATAATTTTTCAAGTGCAGATATCGTTATTTCTCCAGTTTACTTGTGTAATTTCCAGAATTCATGGCTAAGGGGAGAACACGCCTCTATTATTTCCACAAAGAACAGATTAGCTGAGTCTCCACTCCAGTGGAGACTTTTCACTGCTGAAAGGTGCTATGAGAGGTTGAATGGGAATAAACGTTTCACATCTCCACAGTGGTTTTGACAGGCAGGTCAAATACACAGAAAAAAATAATCACATAATGAAGTTACCAGGTTTCTGAGCAAGATATGCAATGTACCAACCCGAAGAGGGGGTCTCTATGAGAGAACGGCAGACAAAAAACAGGAGAGAGCAACCTGGGATCCCAGAAGCTCTTTTGGACTTACTGTCATTATTCTTGGTTTTCTCTCTGGACAAAACCATACAATATAGAATCAGTAAATTGCTAGGTTGGTTTCTTTCTCCTTTCTCTTTTTAAAATCCCAGCAGAGTTGGTCTTAGAAATGTCTCTATTTCTCCTCTTAGAGTTCCATCCATTGTCAGATCAATGACTTACACTGGAATTTCCTAGCCATTTTTTTTAAAGAATGGTCTTTTTTGCTTCAGTGAGTTAATCTGATCCCTAAACTAATTATCACTGAAGTATCTCATGCTGCATTTGTAAATGTAACAGTAAACTGATGAAAGCAGGGATATTTTTTTTTTTTTTTTGCCTTAAATCCCCAGTGCTTAGGGACAGTGGCTGGCATATAACAAGCACCTCAAAAATATTTATTGACATGACTTGTGGGTAAGTGTTCAGCAAAAACAAGTGCCTTTTTACTACATTATAGTTTATCACTTAAAATGGATAGTACAGATAAACTATCAGGAGGTAGGGTGGCACTGGGGCAGACAGGAGGACCTGAATTCAAATCCCTTCTAACTATGTGATCCTAGGAAAGTTATTTAACTGCTCTCAGATTCATTTTCCTCACCTGTAAATTTAGAAGGATAACAATGCCTACCTCCTAAAATTATTGTTAGGTACAAAAGAAATAGTATGCATAAGGTGCTTTGTAAGCTTTAAGGTGCTATATAAATGCTAGCAGTAGTACTTGCATGAGCTGAAAGGGATTCTGTCAATGTACTATGCATGTGTTCACCAGCTCTGTGAACAAATATAGATCAACAGGTTATATACAAACATTTTGAGCACAGATATTAACTGGAAAGAAAAAGAAGTGCTTTTTGGAAAATAAATGTTTAGAATACATGAGGTAGTATGGTCAGATACATAGATATAATAGTTACTGTGGTTTTATTTTGTTTAGTTTTGTCCAGACTTCTGATTTCATCTCTTTGGAAAATTCCTAGAGTAGAAATATCTTCCTCTGATAGCTTCAGAGTTAACTGGGGCTCTGACACTTTAAATGACTCATTTTTTTCTTTCTCTTTTCTCTTTCTTCCACCTGTCATCAACACCACTATCACCCCTACACACACACACACACACACACACACACACACACACACACACACACACACACACACACACACACACCCCTACATAGACATGTCAGAAAAGGAACTTGAATCCAATTCTTATTGACTCCAAGGTCTGAGCTCCATTAATCCATGCAGGCTTCCCACTTCAAGGTGGTTAGGAAAAAACATGCCTAAAAACCAATCAGAATATCAAATACCAGTACTATTCCTAACACCAAAACAAGCCAACCACAGTTCTGCTCAAGGGCAAAAAAAAAAGAAAAAGAAAAAAAGGAAATGTAACAATCAGTATCAATTGAGGCAATTATCCAAGTAGTTACGCGTGTATGTTTGTATGGATGTATGCATGCATGTATATATGTATGAATATAACACATTATATATGTACATATATGCATACACACGTGTGCATACTACCTTGAGAAGATACTTGAAAACAAAAGTAAGGGGTTTTGTTTTGTTTACTTTTTTAAAGCCTGACTTATCTTTATTAAAGAGTATCTTTTCTGGCATCTGACTAATGGAAGAGATCATTATTTATTACGTATTTCTTAGGTTGCTGAGAACTTTTTAGTATTAAAGATAGGATCTTAAGTTCATTGGTCTAGACTTGGGAGGCCAGAGACCATTTAGTCCAGCTCCTACATTTTAAAGATAAGGAATCTGAGGCTAAAGATGATAAATGATATGCTTAGATAGAGAGAGTTAAGCTTAAACACACATGCCGAGGTCCCATTCCTAATCAGAGGACTCAAGGCAGTTTGGACAGATCTCAATAGTTATACCGATGTCTATACTGTGAGCTATAGCCCCAATGGCAAGGGGTACAGCAACAGTGAGACAAGCTTGATTCATAGCAGGGCTTCATGACTAGAACATGGATATAGCAGGTGCTTGTCCGAGCTCAGAGAATGACTGATGCTGGTCAAAGCAATACCATAATCATATGAAACAATTCTGGAATTTTGCTATGGCTGAGATCATCCAGAGGATGAATGCAAAGACCAAGTTCAGGGCCCACCTTAGCTCTGGAAAACAGAGTATCTCTTAACATACATAAATACATATACATACACACAGGTATATATGTATACATATATATATATATATATATATATATATATATATATATATATATATATATATATATATATATATATATACATATACATACACACACACACACACACAGAGGGAGGGAAGGAGGGGGAAGAATGGGACTTATATTCTGATTCATGAACAAGACTCTATTATAGAAACTTAAACATTTTCAAAGTCAGAACTATGTTCTACAAACTGGGCTTTCATTACCTTTACCGTAAAGCTTTATCCCTAACTTTAGCAAATGTTTCTGTAAAAGACCTTAAGGTATGACTTGGAAGCTTTCCAGAATCAATATTCACAGAACACTAGAGCTTGTTTTTAAAAAGTCAGCCAAGTTACAGGGCCCTTAAGTACTCCACATTCACTCCCTATGGCGAGCACACAGTGTGCTGTTTCACCTGACAAACAAAAGAAAGTCAAAATGGTCACATCAGTCTGCTCAGCACTTTGAAGGAACACATGTGAGTTACTTCTTTCCAAAGAGGAAAAGAATCCCATCACAATAACCTGATCCTTCATGCTGCCCAGCACTCTATAAGTGAGCAGCATGTGGGGACTCAATTGACCAGGAAAAACCAAGGACAGCAACAGAAGGATAGAAGTTGTCCGTTTTGGGCCCTGAGAGGTTACTGCCATTTTATCCATAGCTCTTGAAGCAAGTGATTATGAAGTCTAGAAAATGATGTTATTTCCTGTACAAAATTGGACACTTACAGATGAAGCTTTTATGACTGAAAGAAGAACATTGGCTTATAAATACCACAAATAGAAATTCTAGATTAGCTATGCGCACATAGAGACAAAGACTCCTAACAACAGTAATTTTAAAAATAAATCATACTTAAGTCATTTAGGGTTATATCTTTGCATGAAATGTACATTCTTAATCATCTTTCAGCCTAATAACAAAATGAGAATGTGTTCTTTGGACACACACCAAATTAGGAAACAAGGAAGTGGGTCAGACCCTGGCAGAAAACACCTAAGGCAAAATTTACCACAGCTAACACACTGAATCAATAAACCGTCAATAAATCAACAATTATTTATTAAGCATTTACTGTGTCAAGCACTGTGCTAGATGTCAGGGATAGAAATCCAATCAATTAAGCAGTCTCTACTTGCAAGGAAGTTACATTTTAAAGGGAGAAATAGCACGGACATATATAACTATAGAGAATGAACATAAAGAGAATAAATAAAAACAATTCAACACAAATAAAATGTCGTTCAAGAGGGAGATGGTGAAGCTTGACCTGAACCTTGAGAAAAGAGATTGGGGTTCTATAAGGAGAGATAAAGATAGTTCTGGGCACCTAGGTAGCATGGTGGGTAGAGTGCCAGGTCTAATGTCAGAAAGACTCAGTTTCCTGAGTTCAAATCTGCTCTCGAATTACTAGCTTACTAGTTGGGTGACCCTGGGCAAGTCACTTAACCCTATTTGCCTCAGTTTCTTCATCTGTAAAATGAACCAGAAAAGGAACTGGCAAGCCATTCCAGTATGTTTGTTAAGAAAACCCCAAATGGCAGCAGAGCTAAGATGGTGGAGTGAGAGCAACTGCTCATGTAAGCTCTTAGACAAACTCCTTCAGATACCTTTAAAAAGAGAATCTGATCAAATTTTGGAGGTGCAGAATCCAACAGGAGACAGATTGTGGCAGATTCACAGCCCAGGACAGACTGGAAGGTCAATGGGAAGGATCTGATCCATGGAGGTGAGCCCACAGAGCACAGCACAGAGAGTCCAGCTCAGTGGAGCAGGAGGGCCCTGGGGACGCCTGAGGCAGTAGCAGGCAGAACTGAGGAGAGGTGGCCCAGGGTGAGAGCCCAGCAACTAATAGCCACTGAGTCCAAGATATAGCCCCAGTAGCTCCTGAGACTTTCAGCCCGCAGATCAAATGTCTGTAAGTCACCTACTAGAACTTCTGGGAGCTAAAATGGCAGATTGACCAGTAAATGCTGTCTCCTCCCCTCCTTGTTGACGTTGAAAGAGCCATAAAACATTTCCCCAGAAAAATCCCAGATCAGTGGGCACAATGAATGGGCAAACAGGAAAATAGCTAAGGGGGATTCCTCTTACTGTGGCAGAGGTGAACCAGAAGGAGAGCAACCCCAGGGCAGTGGAAACTTGCACTAGGACCCAGGCTTGCCTCAGTGCTAGGAGAAGAGCTCCAGGGGAGGTGGAAACTCCCACTAGGACCCAGAAGTACCTCAGTGCTCCAGGGGAAATGGGAAGACAATAGGACAGCCAGGATCACCAACCCCTGAGCTTGTCTTTTCCTCAACTCAGCTGAGGAGATATCCTGAAACCAGACCACCCCTCCCCCATATTTAACTAGCTAGCCCCAGGGCTGATCAGGGAAATACAAAACAAAAAGATAAAAAGGTATCCGCCATTAGCTTTTTTACACCAGTCAGCTCAACACCAATTTCTGCAGCTTCTAACTGAAAGAACCAGAAGCCACAACACAAATCATCATCATGAGCAAGAAAAAGTAAAACAAGGGTGAAAAAACCATAGAATCTTTCTATGAAGACAAGGACCAAAAGAAGAATACCAAAGAGGTCAGTAGTGAGACTGTACTCCCATCTGAAACTTCAGAAGGGATCATGAACTGCTCGCATGCACAAACAGCTCTCCTGGAACAGCTGAAGAAAGAAATAGAAGAAAAGCTGGCCAATGATATTAAAAGTATGAAAAAAGAACCCCATGAAGAGAACATCTCTTTAAAAAGGAAAATTGAACAAATGGAAAAGGAAGCACAAAAACTAACTGGAGAAAATGACTCCTTAAAAGGAACAATTGGACATATGGAAAACGGATGTAAAAGGTAACTGAAGAAGACAATCTGATAAAAATTTGAATTGGGCAAGTAGAAACTAATGACTCTATGAGACAGCAAGAATCAGTCAAACAAAATCTAAAGAATGAAAAGATAGAAGAAAATGTAAAATTTCTAATTGGAAAAACAACTGACCTGGAAAATAGCTCAAGGAGAGAAAATTTAAGAATTGTTGGCCTATCAGAAAGCTGCAATGAAAATAAAAGAGTCTGAATAATATCTTACAAAAAATCATCAAGGAAAACTGTCCAGAAGTGCTAGATTCAGAGGGAAAAATAGTCATTGAAAGAATCCACTGTTCACCTCCTTTAAGGGATCCCAAACTCAAAACCCCAAGAAATATTGTTGCCAAATTCCAGAACTATCAAGTGAAGGAGAAAATGCTACAGGCAGCCAGAGAGAAACTATTCAAATATTGAGGAGCAACAGTCAGGATCACACAGGACCTTGCAGCTTCTACATTAAAAGATAGAAGGAATTGGAATACGATATTTCTTAAGGCAAAGGAGCTGGGACTACAACCAAGGATCAACTACCCAACAAAGTTCAGCATAACATTTCAGGCAAGGAGATGGTCATTCAATGAAGTAAGGGACTTCCAGACCTTCCTGACAAAAAGGCCAGAACTCAATAGAAAATTTGATCTTCAAATGCAGGTCTCAAGAGAGGCATAAAAAGGTAAGCAGGGGAAAATAAAAACTTGTTACTCAATTTGGGCAAACTGTTTACCTCCCTAGAAGGGAAGATAAGACTTGTTAATCCTGAGAATTGTACACCTATTATGAAATATAAAAGGGATATACGTAGAGGGAACAGATATAAAGTAAACGATGTAATGATAAAAATATGAGTTAAGCATGCAAAGGGATTGTAACAGGAGATGTGAAAAGGAGGAAGCAGAAAATGGTAAATTACATTACAGGAAGAAGTAAAAAATTATAGTAGAGGGAAAGAAGGGAGAGAGAGGAGCATTGTTTGAGAGGTACTCCCATCTGATTTGGTTCAAGGAGGGAGCAATAAACTTAATTTAGTATATAAATCTAACTAGCTCTATAGGCAGTAGGATGGGAAGGGGGAAGAAAGGGGAGGGGAAGCTAAAAGAGAAGGAAGAAGTAGTAAGGGTAAAGGGGAGTAAAAGGGAGGGGGGCTGAAAGAAGGAAGGTAAGACTGCAGGAGGTGATGGTGAAAAGTAAAAACTCTATTGAGGAAGAGAAGGGAGACAGGAGAACTAAATGCACAAATGGTGAGAAAGAGGATGGAGGGGAAGACACAGATTGTAATCATAGCTGTGAATGTGAATGGAATGAACTCTCCCATAAAACAGAGATGGATAGCAGAATGGATTAAAAACCAAAAATCCAACAATATGTTGTTTACAAGAAACACATTTGAAACAGGGGGATACACACAGGGAAAAGGGAAAAGGTTGGAGCAGAATATATTGTGCCTCAGCAGATGTAAGAAAAGCAGGGGTAGCAATCCTGATCTCAGACAAAGCAAAAGGAGAAAGAGATCTAATCAAAAGAGATAAGGAAGGAAACTATACACTGCTAAAAGGCACAACAAACAATGAAGCAACATCATTACTAAACCTGAATGGTCCAAGTGATATAGCACCCAAATCTTAGAGGAGACGTCAGGGGAGCTGAAGGAAGAAAGAACAAAACTATACTAGTAGAGGACCTCAGCCTCCTCCTCTCTGAACTTGATAAATCTAACCTCAAAATAAACAAGAAAGAAGTTAAGGAGGTAAATAAAACTCTGGATAAGGTAGATATAATAGATCTCTGGAGAAAATTGAATGGGAATAGAAAGGAATATACCTTTTTCTCAGCAGTACAAAGCACATATACAAAAATTGACCTGGTTCTAGGGCATAAAAACCTCACAGTCCAGGGCAGAGATAGTCAATGCATCATTCTCAGATCATAATACAATAAAAATTATATGTAATAAAAGGTCCTGGACATTAAACTGAAAAGTTTTTGCACAACCAAACCCAATGCAACCAAAATTCGGAGGGATGTAGAAAACTGGGAAAGAATTTTTACAGCTAATCTCGGGGATAAAGGCCTCGTTTCTAGAATATGTAGAGAACTGAGTCAAATGTACAAAAATACAAGTCATTCCCCAATTGATAAATGGTCAAAGGATATTAACAGGCAATTTTCAGAGGAAGAAATTAAATATACCTATAGTCATATGAAAAAATGCTCTAAATCACTTTTGATTAGAGAGATGTAAATCAAAACAACTCTGAGGTACCACATCACACCTATTAGATTGGCAAGCATGATAGAACAGGAAGATGATAAATGTTGGAGAGGATATGGGAGAGTTGGAACACTAATACACTGTTGGTGGAGCTGAGAGCTGATTCAAACATTCTGGAGAGCAATTTAGAACTATGCCCAAAGGGCTACAAAAATATGCATACCCTTTGACCCAGCAATAGTGCTTCCAGGACTGTATCCCTAAGAGATCATAAAAATGGGAAAGGGTCCCACATGTACAAAAATATTTATAGCATCACTCTTTGTGGTGACCAAAAACTGGAAATCAAGAGGATGCCCATCAATTGGGGAATGGCTGAATAAATTATGGTATATGAATATAATGGAATACTATTGTGCTATAAGAAATGATGAATAGGAAGACTTCAGAAGCTTGGCAAGACTTACATGATCTGATGCTGAGTGAAAGGAGTAGAACCAGGAGAACTCTGTGCACAGCAACAACCACAGTGTGCAAGAGTTTTTCTGGTAGACTTGGAACTTCATTGCAATGCAAGGACTTAAAAAAAATTCCCAATGGTCTTCTAAAGCAAAAAGGCTTCCATATCCAGAGAAAGAACTATGGAAGTCAATCGCAGATTGTAGCAGATCATGTGTGTGTGTGTGTGTGTGTTGTGTGTGTGTGTGTGTGTGTGTCTATTGTGTTTTGGTTTGTTAGATGATATCTCCCACTCATTTTAATTCTTCAACACAGCATGACTATTATGAAAATGTATTTAACAGGAATGTATGTGTAGAACCTATACAAAACTGTATGCCATCTCAGTGAAGGAGGGTGGAGGGAGGGGTGAGGGAGGGGAAAATAATAATCTAAGTTATATGGTAATTATTGTAGAACACTAAAAATAAATAAAATTTATTAATAAAAAACAAAAACAAAGGAAAACCCCAAATGGAGTCACAAAGAGTCAGACACAACTGAAAAACTACTGAACGAAAGAGAGTCCATTACTGGCATGGGCAAAGGCATAGAAACAGGAGAGTAACAGAGTGAAAGTTAGACATAATTGAGAGCTGATTGTAATTATAAAAATACCTAAAGTTGTTAAAAAAAAAATCTGCTTCAAATAAAACTTTAATCAGAGTATAACTTAAATATAATTTACTAGAATGTTTGTTGTTAGTCAATAAACATTTTGTAATCACCAGTTCTATGCTAAGCAGTGGAGATAGAAAGGTGAAAAACCATCCTTGCCCACAAGAAGCTCATAGTCTAAAGGGGAAAACAATATGCAATGATGTATAAACAAGCCATGTATGGAGAAAATTAAAAACAATGAAAAAAGGGAAAGTGCTAGAATCAAGGGAGTATCAGGAAAGGTTTTTTGTAGATGGTGGGATTTTAGTTGGGCCTTGAAGGAAACCAAGGGAGCCAGGAGGCAGATATGAGGAGGGAGAGCATTCCAGTAATGTGTAACAGTCAGAAAAATGCTCAAAGTAAAGAGATAGAATATTTTGTTTGAAAAACAGCAGAGAGGCAGTGTCTCTGGATTGGAGTATATGTTGGGGAGCAAGTTATAAGACTGGAAATGTAAGGGTTGCTAGGTTATGAAGACATTACAGAATGACAAATAGCATTTTGTATTTGGCAATGAAGAGCCACTGAAGCTTTTTCGGTGGTGGGGGAATTTGGGGACAGGGCAACATGATTGAATATGAGCTTTAGGAAAATCACTTTAGTGACTGAATGAAGGCTGGGAGTGAGGAGAGACTTGAGACAAGCAGACCCAGCAGCGGGCTACTGCAGAAATTCAGGCATAAAATGATGAGGACCTGCACTAGCTTAGTGGAAGTGTCAAGAAGAAAAGAGTAAATGTGAAATCAGCAGGCCTTTGCAGTAGCTTAGATATGAGGGAGAAGAGATAGTGAGGAGTCCAGGGTGACTACTGAGTTACAAGCCTGAGCTCCTAGAAAGATGGTGGAGGGGGAAAGAAAAAAATCTGGAGAAAAGAGAATGTCAAGGAGGAGAGTAATAGACAGTTTCAAAGGAGAATGAGGACTAAGAAAAGGCTATCAGATTTGATAACTAAGAGATCATTAGTAAATTTGAAGAGAGAAGTTATAAATAAATGAATGGATAGATAAAAGAATGCACAAATAAATAAATTACTAGATGAATGAATGAATGAACAAATAAATGATTTTTCTGAAATAAATCACGAGAGTAAGTATGCATTCTTTTAGACGAAAATGGCAGATAGCAATACTCAAGAACACTTCACTTTAGCCCTAAGGCAATTTTTATGGTAGATTTATCATCATCATCCTCATCATTAATAAAAGAATCTCTTAAGGTTCATTCCAGTTCTGAAATTCTATAGTTCTTTGATTCTCTGATGTTTTAATATCTATGATTCTACAGTAACACCTCATATATCGAGCATCATAAGGAAATATACATTTCCACATGACTGAATTTTCTGAACTACCGAAACTTAACCTTTAAAAGATCAAAAATTTTCTTTGCTGTAAGCCTGTCAGGTACACATTTCCTAAAATATTATATGCTCCTATCTTCTTAAGCACAGTATACTGAATTTTTCACCTTTTCTTAAAGATTCAGTGTCATTATTTCTAATTTCACTTACTACAGTTATATGTGCCTGTGAGTCCTTACAGTAAATGACTCCAGACTAGTTTGGGAATTTATCTCTTTTTTTTTAACTTCTAATTCAATCTGAATTGAACTGAAAAGCCATATAATCAAGTCTGTCAGAACCAGACCTGAAAGAATCTTTGTGGATTGGCATCTTTTTGTTGGAAAGCTTAAATATCCTTGTTTCTTATTTCCTAATTGTCTTTTTTTCTAATTTTTCAAGTAATTGATGGATAACTTGATATGTCACTACATCATACTCAGTCAATAAACATCTATAAAGCACCCATTGTGTGTCAGGAATTATGTCACATAATGAGATGAAAGAGTACTTCATTATTTCATTTTTTCCAACTAGAAGGATTTTTAAAATATTTATAACTTTCTTTTTCTAATATAGCATATATAATGGGCAAACAGGATTTTACCCCAAGGCACCACATTCAAAGGGGACTCAATTTAGAGGATAAAGACACTCACTGTTCTTAGTCTTTTAGTACAAATATAAGAAACTGAGATTAATGTCTAGTTAGCAACAATAATTAGATAGAATAGAAAAATAACTGGCATAAGCCTTGATTGTAAAGCTTCCTCTCTGTCTCTTTCCCTCCTCTCTCAATTTGTTGGCCTTCTTAGCAACAGCTTCACTATAGTATCCCAGAATCCTTATCTCAATATAATAGATGGTGTCCCATTTCCCTTTCCCTCTCTCTGGCCCCACCCCAAGACACACATCTGGTAATGTTTTTGTACCATTCGGCCTGGGTACAATTCAGTCTCACAGTGGAACAGTAAAACAGATAGGCTGATTACTTTATCATTTAGGTAGGTATGGGAGGGTCACCCCTTTAGGAAGTATAAAATTCATTACACACTCTCTGGACATTTTACTCTTACCTAGACAGCAAGCAATACATTTATTGAAGTGTAATTTTTCTACAAAGCAAGGAATACGAATAGGCATCCAAATCCAATGGATAAGTCACATTCTTAGTATACACTAGATACAGTCAGAGGAAATAATTTCTTCCCATCTAGCTGTAAAGAAAATTTTACTTGGTTTAAACCTTTGGCCTTCTTTATCAACCACAGTCCAGAATGCACAAAAGCATAAAAGAACAGACTTGGTAAGGCCAACAAGAAAGATACAAGGGGAGAAGACTCCAATGGAATGTTAACTTGCAGGTCTGGATTGGAAAGGTGTGTTGTTGAGACATGTGCCACTTGAGACTTCTTTCAAAGGCACGATTTGAAGAGATAAGTTGGTCTCATTCTACAGATGGTACAAAGTTGCTGCTCATCAAATAACCAGTCTTTTCTCTCTACCTTATGGAAACACTTGAATAACTATTGTCTCCTTCAGAGAACAGTGCCAGATGGGACATTCCTTTTAAACACTACAACTTCATGCCTAGAGATTTGAAACAAAAGTATTATTATATTTATTTTCCCCATTGTTACTGTTAGGTATGATCACAAGGCTGAATCTTACACTTCCAAAGGGAGCTAAGCAGTCACGTACTACTGCCATCAATGGAATTACCTAAAAAGTAGCTAACAAGTGCCCGGGGCGACTCCCGGGCCTTCGCCTTCTACTTACCTATCCCCGGTCTTCGGACATCTCCGGTCCCTCTCCCGGTTGGGGGAGGGCAATAAACAGGCAGAGCACCTGAAAGGAGTTGCAGTCAGCAAGCTTTATTCCGTTTCTTCCCCTTCAGCTCTCGTGGTCATCCCCTTTTATTATCCCCTGTCTCCTCCCCCGTACCTCCCATGGGCGGGCAAGCTCCTCCCAAGTGCCTCCCCGTGGGTGGAGCCAGCCTGTAACCAGGGCCATCCCAGTACCCCACAAGGGGGCAGGCTCGGACCCTCAGGCGTCTCACGGTCCTCACGGGGGACCCCGGTCCAGAGCTGTCCCCCAACAAACAAGCAGCTATACAACCTCCACTTAAGCAATTTCAGTGTTAAGGAACTCACTACTTCACAAGGCAACCTGCCTTTTTCAAGTGAAAATTGTTATATATTTTCCAATTACATGTAATAACAATTTTTAACATTCATTTAAAAAAAAATTTTGAGTTACAAATTCTCTTCCTCCACCCAATACTCGTCCACTTTTTTGATTTAGATTATTCATGTGCAGTCATGCAAAACACATTTTTCACATTAGCCATGTTGTGAAAGAAAACAGAGAATAATAAGTAAATAAATAAAAACAAGAAAAATAAAGTTTTTTTTAAAGTATGTTTTGATCTTTCTTCAGAATCCATCGTGGAAAGCATTTTTCATGATTAATCTTTCAGAATTATCTGGGATCATTGTGTTGCTAGGAATAGCTAAATCATGTACAGTTGATCATCATATAATATTGCTATTATTGTGTACAATGTTTTTCTGGTTATGTTAGCTTCATTTTGCATCAGCTCATATAAATCTTTCTAGGTTTTTCTAAAAACATCCTTCTTGTCATTATTTCTTATAGCACAATCATATATCACAACTTCTTCAGCCATTTCTCAATTGGTAGGATTTCCTCAATTTCCAGTTCTTTGCCACCACAAAAAGACCAGCTGTAAATATTTTTATACACATAGAACTTTTTCTTTTTCTTTCTTAAATCTCTTTTGGATACATACCTAGTAGTAGTAGTGTTGGGTCAAAGTTTTAAGCACAGATTTATAATCCTTTGGGCATAGTTCCAAATTGCTTTTCACAATGGATGGATCAGTTCAAAACTCCACCTGCAGTACATTAGTGTCCCAACTTTCCCATGTACTCTCCAACATTTGTTATCTCACTTTTCTATCGTATTAGCCAACCTGCTTGGTAGGGTGTGGTACCTCAAAATTGTTTCTCTAGTCAATAGTGACTTAGAGCATTTTTTCATATGATTACACATAGCTTTGATTTCTTTTTCTGAAAACTACCTGTTCAGAAATGTTGACAACTTATCAAGCAATGACTCACAAATTATAAATTTGACTCAGTTCTCTATCTATTTGAAAAATGAGGCTTTTATCAAAGAAACTTGTCCAAAAACTTGCCCCCATCCCCAGTTTTCTGTCTTCCTTCTAATCTTGGCTACACTGATTTTGTGCAAAAACTGTTAAATTTCGGGGGTGGAGCCAAGATGACAGCAAAAGCAGGGACTTGCATAAGCTCTCCCCTAAACCTCTCCAAATACCTATAAAAATGACTCTAAACAAATTCAAGAGCAGTAGAACCCACAAAATGAAGAGTGAAACAAATTTCCAGTTCAAGAAAACCTGGAAGGTCTACAGGAAAAGTCTGTTACACCAATCTGAGAGAAGTATGCAGTCAAGTGTGGGTCACGCTGGCACAGATGAGGCTGGAGTAGGCCTCAGGACACTGAATCACTGGCAGTTGTGGTGGTTTTCAGACTTCTAAACCCACAAACATCAAAGAAAACTTGGAAGTTCTCTAGACCTGGGTGAGAGACAAGCAAGGTCCAACCCTGGCCCCAATCTCAGTATGGGACAGTGGCGGTGGCAGCAGCAGCAGAGGCACTGGTTGTTTCTAGAGCTCTTGGCCCACAGACAGCAGCTGATCAGAGATAGATTGCAGAGATAGTGGCACTAAGTATTATCTTGCTTTACCAGTGCTTAGATCTTGGTTGTATTGCTAGGTGATGGTCCTCAGGTGAGGAGGAGCACTGGTGTGGTGGAGCTTGTGGCAATGGTGGAGAGGTAATCCTCCTCACAGTTCCAAGGCAGAAATGAGTGTTTGTGATCACTCCAGACCACAGCACAGACTAGGAAAGGAGTAAACATTTGTCTTTTGGTCATATAAACTTGGGAAAACTGAAAATTCACAAGTCCCTAGAAATATTTCTGAAAACAGCTGCACAAAATCCCTGAAGCTTGGAACAGTTTGTCTTCCACCCTGGAAGTAGAAACCTACCTTAACAAAGAGCTAAAAAGTGAAGTAATTGGCTGGAAAAATGAGCAAACAGAGGGAAAAAAAATCAGACTACAGAATCTTACTTTGGTGACCAGGAAGATCAAAAAATGCAACCACAAGAAGACAAAAAAGTCAAAGGTCCTTCATCCAAAGCCTCCAAGAAAAACAGGAATTGGTTACAGACCATGGTAAAACTCAAAAATGATTTTGAAAATCAGGTAAGAGAAGCAGAGGAAACATTGCAAAGGAAACTGAGAGTCATGTAAGAAAATCAGCCAAAATGAGTCAAAAGCTTGCTAAAAGAGACACAAAAAAGTGCTGAAGAAAATGACACATTAAAAATAAACTAACCCAAATGGCAAAAAAAATCCAAAAAAGCCAATGAGAAGAAAAATGCCTTGAAAAGAAGAACTGGCCAAATGAAAAAGGAGATCCAAAAGTTTGCTGAAGAAAATAATTCCTTAAACATTACAATGGAGCAGATGGAAGCTAATAATTTTATGAGAAATCAAGAAATTATAAAACAAAACCAAAAGAATGAATAAAAGACAATGTGAAATATCTCATGGGAAAAACAACCAACCTGAAAAAGAGATCCAGGAGAGAAAATTTATAAATTATTGGACTACCTGAAAGCCATGATCAAAAAAAGAGCCTAGACATCATATTTCAAGAAAATATCAAGGAAAACTGCACTGTTATTCTAGAAACAGAGGGGAAAATACAGATTAAAAGAATCCATTGATCACCTCTTGAAAGAAATCCCAAAAGGAAAACTCCGAGGAATATAGTACCCAAATTCCAGAGTTCCCAGGTCAAGGAGAAAATATTACAAGCAGCCGGAAAGAAATAATTCAAGTATTGTGGAAACACAATCAGGATAACACAAGATTTAGCAGCCTCTACCTTAGGGGATCAGAGGGCTTGGAAGATGATATTCCGGAGGTCAGAGGAACTAGGATTAAAACCAAGAATAACCTACCCAGTGAAATTTGAGTATAATACTTCAGGGGGAAAATTGACATTCGATGAAACAGAGAATTTTCAAGTATTCTTGATGAAAAGACAAGAGATGAATAGAATATTTTACTTTCGGATACAAGACTCAAGAGAAGCGTAAAGAGGAAAGAGAAATCATAATGGACTTACTAAAGTTGAAGTGTTTACATTCTTACATGCAAAGATGATATTTGTAACTCATGAGACCTTCATTAGTATTAGTGTAGTTGGAGGGAATATCTTTATCTCTTTCTATACATAGATAGACAGACAGAGAGGGCACAGGATGAATTGAATATGAAGGGATGATATCTAAAAAATAAAATTAAAGTGTGAAAGAGAGGAATGTACTGGGAGGAGTAGAAAGGAAGAGGAAGAATGAGATAAATTATCTCACATAAAACAGGAAAGAAAAAGCTTTTACAATGGAGGGGGGAAAGAGGGAAGTGAGAGGTAATAAGTAAATCTTACTTTCATCACATTTCACTTAAGGAAGAAATAACACACACACTGAATTGAGTATGTAAATCTATTTTACCCTCCAGGAAAGTAGAGGAGGATAGAGGATAAGGGGAATGGGAGAATTATAGAAGGGAGGGCAAATGGGAAGAAGGGGTTACCAGAAGCTAACACTTTTGAGGTGGGACAGAGTGAAAAGAGAGACTAGAATAAGTAGGGTGCAGGAGAGGATGGAGGGAAATACAGTTAGCCTTCTACGACAGATTGTTATGGAAGTGTTTTGCATGACTACACATGTACAACTTATATTGAATTGCTTGCCTGCTCAATGAGGGTGGGTGGAGAGGAAGGAAGGGAGAGTATGTGGAACTCAAAGTTTTAAAAACAAATATTAAAAATTGTCTTTACATGCAACTGGGAATTAAGATATAAATGTAATGGGGTATAGAATTCCATCTTGCCCTACAGGAAAATAGAAGGGAAAGGGATAAGAGAAAGGGGAGAGTGATAGAAGGGAAGGCAGATTGGGAAAAGGGGTAATCCGAATGCATGCCATCTTAGGGTGGGGGGAGGCAAGAGGTGGGGAGAAAATTTGGAATTCAAAATCTTGTGGAAATGAATGTTGAAAATTAAAAATAAGTTAATAAAAGAAGAAAAAAACCTTTTTAATTGAATATAATCAAAATTATCCATCTATATGCCATAATGCTCTCTATCTCTTTTTTGGTCATAATTTCTTCTCTTATCTATATATCTGAGAGATAAAATGTTTTATGTTCCCCTAATTTGCTTGTTATATTGCCCTTTATGTGTAGGTCATATACCCATTTTGAACTTATCTTGGTATACAATGTGAGACATTGCTCTGTATCTAGTTTCTGCCAAACTGCTTTTCAGTTTTCCCAGCAATTTTTTACAAACAGTAAGTTCTTGTCCCAAAAGCTTCGATCTTTATGTTTATTGACATTAAGTAAATAAATTAATTTGGGTAGAATTATCGTTATCTTATTGACTTGGCCTACCCCCAAGGGATTAATATTTTTCCTGTTGTTCATATCTGACTTTATTTGTGTGAAAAGTATTTTGTAATTGTGTTCATGTAATTCCTGGGTTTTTCTTGGCAGATTGATTTCCATGTATTTTATATTGTCTACAATTACTGTAAGTGTTTTTTCTCTTGCTATCTCTTCCTGCTAGAAACATATAGCAATGTCAATGATTTACATTGGATAATTTTACATTTGGCAACTTTGCTGAATTTGTTAATTATTTCCACTAACTTTTAATTGATTTTATAGGAAAATCTAAGGATGCCATTTTATTGTCTGTAATGAGTTATGGTTTTGCTTCTTCATTGCCTTATCTTATCCTTTATTTTTTCTTCTATTGTTGTATTTTTAATACAATATTAAATAACAATAGTGATAATGGGCATCCTTGCTTCACCATTGATCTTACTGGAAAGGCTATCTTATCCCCCTTATAGATAATGCCTGCTGATGGTTTTAGATAGATACTAATTATCATTTTAATGAAAGTTCCATGTATTCCTACACTTTCTAGTGTTTTTAATATGAATGAGTGCTGTCTTTTATTAAAAACCTTTTCTACACCTATTGAGATAATCACAAAATTTTTGTTGTTTTTGTTATTGATGTGATCAAATATGCTAATAGCTTTCTTTATATTAATCCAGTCTTGCATTCCTGGTATAATCCCACCTGGTCGTAGTGTATGATCTTTGTGATATATTACTGTAATCTCCCTTGCTAGTATTTTATTTAAAATTTTTGCATTAATATTCATTAGGGAAATTGACCTATAGTTTTCTTTCTCTTTTTTTGCTCTCCCTCGATTAGGTATCAGAAACATATATGAATCTTAAAAGGAATTTGGTAGGATATTTTCTTTGACTATTTTCCCAAATAGTTTGTATATTATTAGAAATAATTGTTCTTTAAAAACTTCATAGAATTCTTTGTGAATCCATCTTGTCCTCAGGACTTTTTCTTAGGGAGTTCATTTATGGCAAATTCAATTTCTTTTTCTAAGATAGTGTTAAGTATTATATTTCCTCATCTGTTTATCTAGACAATTTATGGTTTTGTAAATATTCATCCTTTTGATTCAGATTTATTGGCATAAGACGGGGAAAAGTAGCTCCTAATCATTGCTTTGATTTCTTCATCATTAGTTGTGAATTTACCCTTTTAATTTTTGATACTAGCAATTTTCTATTCTTTCTTTTTTTAAAACCAAATTAATTCATGTTTATCTATTTTATTATTTTTTCATAGAATCAGCTCCTAGTTTATTTATTAGTTCAGTGGTTTGCTTACTTTCAACTTTACTAATCTCTCCTTTAGTTTTTATGATTTCCATTTTGATATTTAATTGGGAATTTTAACTTGCTCTTTTTCTAATTTTTCTTTTTGCTTGCATGCCCAATTTATTGATTTGTTCTTTCTTTCTTTTATTGATATGAGATTTAGAAGTATACATTTTCGCCTACATACTGCTTTGGCTGCATCCCACAAATTTTGGAATATAATCTCATCGTTGTCATTCTCTTTGATGAAATTATTTATTCTTTCTATGATTTCTTCTTTGACCCTGTCATTCTTTAAGATTATCTGGTTTCCAATCTGGTTTCAATCTGTTTTCATGTCCCTTCAATGATTGATCTGAAAATGATGCATTTAATATTTCTGCTTTTCTATGTTTGGTTGTGAAGTTTTTATGCTCTAATACATGGCAATTTTTTTGCATGTGTAAGTGTCATATGCTACTGAGAAAAAAAATCATATCCCTTTCTATTCCCATTCAGTTTTCTACAGACATCTATCATATATATTTTAAAAATTATATTCATCTCTTTAACATCATTCTTATTTATTTTTGTTTAGATTTCTCTAGTACTGAGTGGGGAAAATTAAGGTCTCCTTCTAGTATAGCTTTATTATTTCCTCCTATAATTCAATAAACTTTACCTTTAAGAATTTAAATGCTATACCATTTGGCGCATATATGTCAATGTCAATATTACTTCATTGTCTATGGTACCTTTTAGCACAGTGTGGTCTCATTATTTATCTTTTTTAATTCAATCTATTTTTGCTTTTTCTTTGCCTGAGTTCATGATTGCTATCACCGCTTTTTTAAACTTCAACTGAAGAAGTTTAGATTTTGCTCCAGCCCCTTACCTTAGTCTCATTCGAATGTGTTTCTTCTGGTGTTGTAATGGCACACAAAGCAGGATCTTTTGCTGTTTTTGTTTTAGCATAATCAAGTGCCTCTGATTGAATCTCGCCTTTATCAACCAAGAGTCTTTACTAGGAGTAAAGTACAAAAACAAGAGTTTCTTTAACTAGACACATTATATTTATTTGTATTGCTAATTATTTTAATGTGATTAAAGATCTTTCCCACCCATTAATGGACCTGAGAAGATTTGTATGAAGGGCAACACCTTTTGTTAACAAAGCACTGGTTCTCAAGGGTTGTGATACCCTCTGGCTTTAAAAGAGGTATAAATATTCTGAGGGTGAGGTTTTATTTTGGGGTCTTACTGACTGGGAGTGTTTGTCCAGATGAGACTCTGGGAAGCTGCTAAGGAGTCCCAGCTTTGAAAACCCAGATGGTGGTGCTTCTCTCTCTGGTAACTATGGTCAGACAGTTGGACCTGTCTGTTGGTTTGTGATATATATATATTGATAATGGTCAGACAGTTCAAAGCCATGTCTGTTGATCTTTGATTTCTCTATTTTCTCTAAAGTTCAGGGTCCTGACTTTTTCCCCTGAACTAGGTGAATGATATATGTGCTTCATTAAAGGAGAATGCTAACCCCTTGAAAGTTGCCTTTCCTTTTATAAATGCAGATCTAAGAACCTGTGATAGCAGCTCTTCTCTCCCTTCCCCAGCCCCATGTATGTCAGGGTGTTTACTTATACAGGTGTTTAATCTACTCTGCTACCTGCTTATTTTGTGTCTGAGTCCATCTCATTCACATTGAGAGTTATAATTACTTTGCATTTCCTTCCATCCTATTTTTCTCGTTTATCCTTCTCTCCTCTCCTCTCCTCCTCCTTCTCCTCCTCCTCCTCCTCCTTCTCTCTCTCTCTCTCTCTCTCTGATCCAAGTCATATTTTGTTTGTGACCACTGCCTCTTCCAATCTATCCTTCCTTTTCTCAGCCCCTCCCTCTTCTCTTATTCTTCTCCTCTCCTACTTCCCTGTAGAGCAAGATGGATTTCTATACCCAACTGAATATATATTATTGTTTCTTTGAGCCAAGTCTGATGAGAGAAAGGTTTTAGCATTGCCTTCTCTCATACCCTATCTTCCTGTCCATTGTAAAATCTCTTCCTTTTACACATTTTTTTTTTACCTATTTCTACTTTTTCCTTCCCTTTCTTTTCTTAGTGAATCCCTGCATGAACCATTTTTTTTTTTACAACTCACATTGTTAGGAAATCCTCTCCTATGTTGAGCAGAATTTATTTCTGTACTATCTACCCATCGTTCTTAGTTCTGTACTACACAGAATAAACCTAAAATTTTCTCTTTAATATGAAACAATTTTTAAATATTTGAGGGAAGAAATTATTCCTGTCCAACTGGCCTACTTATTGTTATCTACACATGTTATTCCACCTTCAATCTCTATGCCTTTGCACAAATTATTCCCTCACTCCTGGAATGCTATCACTCCTAATTTCTGTCTCTTGAAAAATCTAACAACTTTCAAGGTTCAGGTTGTATTCCCTCATATATAAGAACATTTTAAATTCCTTTAGTTTTCATTTTTCTGCTGACTCAAGAAATTATTTTATATTTATTTTGTCTATATTTGGTATTTACTCATGTAACCTGGTTTCAGTCCCAGCCATGATTTTGCCTACCACTATGTAAATAAAGGGAGAAGTGACTCCTGACTAGCAGAAACCTGAGAACCTGAATAAGACATGCTGCATTGGTTCCACACACTCTCCTTTGGAAAGACATGTGAACAGAAGACATTCCAGGGAAGTGAGAGAAAACAAGATAGTCTTCAGAAAGACTAACATATATGAGTCATTGCCATTATACTCCCTTGAAATTCTAGAGAATGATAAAAACATACCTCTTCTGATTGAGATTATTCTCTCTCTTCTGGTGTGAGCTGAGATCTTATTTTACTTTCTGATGAAAATCTCATTCACTTTTGTATATCCTTTGGCATATTCTTATTAGTACAACTTTTCAGATTAGTACAACTTTTCAGATTTCTATTTGCTGGGACAATAGGTTTAATCAATATTTGCTATTTGTGATGGTCTTTTATACAGCCAACATTTGGTGGAAATAAATTGGTGAACATAACCTAAGGGATACCTTCTCCATTAAGCATGATCAAGGAATTTATTTACAGATCTAAACCAGATCTCAGATTATATCTATCTATGCCAATCATAGACTGCATCTATGTATTTAGACAAAATATACGATAACATATGTTAAATTTATTTATGCACATGTTGCTTCCTTCTCCTTCTACCCCCTAATACATGTAGGCATATTAGGGACAGGGACTTACCATCTCTGCATTTCTAGTTTCTATCACATTGTCATATGCATATACCAAGAATTTATTTTTTTTTTTAAATTAAATTGAAGGAACAGGACAAAGACTTGGGAAGAATATAGGACAAAAGTTACCAGCTCTACTTCCACTCTTCCAGTTTTTTCTAGTACCTCCTTGAATTTTATTAAAGTTTGAAGGCAATCTTCATGTTGATAGCACTAGCTTCAAAGAATGTGATGGGAGATGATAAGAAATTGTTTTAGTCAAACTAAATACTAGGGGAGATCAAGAGACTTCCTTTTTAGGGGAAATGAGAATAGAAGGTAATAAGTGGTAATAAAATTGGGGAAGGGGGGAATCTATACTTTTTTGTACCAGATATGTTACCAGTTTGATTAATATGTAAACTGAACATATGTTGATGTACCTCAAACATTTTGGCTAGGTAGCTTCACAAAGGAATGATCACACTTCTCATGAGCAAGAAGGAATTCTATCAGGAAAAGGTGGTGGTGACAAATTGCAGCACAATAGAATAGCTTGGTGAAGATCAGTCACAGATTGTGGTAAAAAGCCTCCATGACTCTGAATGGAGTGTGAGATTGCATTAATTAGTTTTCTTACGTGTCATATCAAACTATTGACTCAAATTGGGCTAGCAGTTCACTAAAGTCTAGGGCTTTTTGATTGTTTATTTTCTCCAAGAAAAAAAATATGTTTTCTAACCATGCCTGTCATCTTATAGTTGTGATTTAGATCTTTTGAAATCAAGTAAGATGTTTACATTATCCCTTCTGAATTTAATTTTAGTAGGTTCAGCCTAGTTTTCTAGCCCAGGAGTCAGCAAATATGGAATAGAGGTCAAATCTGACCTACCCCCTTATTTTTGTATGACCTATAAATCTAAGAATGATTTAATTGGATGACTGTATAAAAACAGATGAGGGCCAAATTTGACCCTTGGACTGTAGTTTGCTGACCCATGCTCTCATGTCTTAAGATCCTTTTGGTTCCTGACACTTGGTATTCTATGTCTTAGAATACCCAGCTTTGAGTCAACTGCAAATTTGCCAGACACAGCATGTATGCCTTTATCAAAGTCGTTGATAAAATTATTAAACAGCACAGGATCAAACACAGATCCCTGGAGATCTCCATTGTAGACTTTTTGCTACATTGACACTGAATCATCACCAAATGTTTTTTTATTTTATTTACCATTTCAATTAATCTTTTTGATTTTATTGCATTAATTTCTCTTTTCCCTCTAATGGTTTCCTGGTTTGTGCTTGATTTTGATATATTAATTTGTTCATTTCCTAATTTCTTTAGCTTCAAGCTCAATACATTAATTTTCTCATTTTCAGTAGTATTAGTTTAACCAAATAGGAATATAAATTTTCCCCTAAGTATGACATTGGCTGCATACCACAGATTTTGATGTGTTATATTTATATTGTTTTACCTTTAATATAATCTGATCTATAACCCAGACCTTGCTCAACAAATCTTATTTTCTTTAAATTTTGTGATTAGGCCTGAAGCTTTTGATCATATTTGCATTGTTGATCATAATTTGTTATTGCAGCATATCCTGGAAATATATTTCATATTCTTACCTTTCTAAATTCATCTATAACTTTTTGCTCTTGGAATTAATTTTTATGAATGTTGCATCTTAATTTTAAAAATAAGCTACTTTCCTACTCGATTCATTTATTTTTTAAATACAACTCTCAAATTCATTTTCTTTAGCACTCCATTCATCTCTACAACTTCTTTCATATTTATATTTTTGTTTTATTTTTCATATTACACTAGTGGAATATTAAAATTTTCTATTATAATTGATTATCTAATTCTCTTTTTAAATCAGTTAATTTTTTTCTTTATAATTTTCCTTCAGTTGCTATGAGATTAGATATACAGATACTTAATAATGATGTCTTTATTGGCAATGGTTCCCTGAAGCATATTTTTCTTGTTTATCTCTCAATAATTTCTCTTTGGAATTCCCATTTGTTTGACATATCTGTACCTCAGGATAATCTAGAATAAGTTGAAATATAGTAAATTCTTAACTTAACACATTAACCCTCTAAAAAAAGAAAAAATGTTTTTCTTCAGGCAATATATTGATAGGATGTATTTTCTTCATTCATTTCAATAAATGCTTTGAATTTTCTAGGGCAAATGATTTATTCAGAGTCAAGGTTATAATTGGTAAATTTAGTTTATCTACCATTCTTTGATAAATTACTCACTTTTTAATTTCATGCTCCAATCCAGCCTTATATGCCCCTGAAACATGTATTTACCCAAACAACATACACACAGAGAAAAAAATCTTTTATTTTATATTAATAATTCTATAAATTTTGTAAAAACTTAACATACTCCCAATTAAAACAAGAATTTTCTCTAAGATTGTTTTTTTTAACTTATGCACCATTATTACCCTGTTTTTTTTTCCTATCCTTTATTTCTAACATCTTGTAATAATAATTTAAATGGAAAGATCTTTCTCATTAATTAATATGCCCATACCATATGATCTAATTAAATCACCTGGAAGCCTGGGTCACATGTGGTGCGAGGAACTTGCTGAAGAGGCAGAACAGAAAGGGTGGAGCAGAACAGGGAGGAAGTGAGTGAGTGGAATCAAGTCAGAGGGGATAAAACACAGGCCAACTGACACACTGTGACGGTTGATGGTGTGAAGACCCTGGCTGAGGAAGGGGAGGTTTGAGAATTACTTTGCCCCCTTCTGTGATCATGTTTATTAACTTCCTTGTTACCATGATGTTTTTTGCTTTCTGGTTTGGGATTTGGCTTTCTGGCATCTATATAAATGTTTTTCTTCTGCCTTCTATCTGGAGAGTCTTTTATATTTTGCAATACACTTGCATATTCATGGTTACCACCAGTGCAGTGAATAGTGCCTTGGCGATAAACATCTATAGTCAAGTTACCATTCTGCTTCTTTTTGTTGTTGTTGTTTTTAATTTTATTCACATCCACTTGCATCATTTAGTAGTTAGCTGAAACAAAACTACTGCTGTTTTTAATTCCTCTCAGGTATGTGCACTAAGATTGCAACTACTAGATAATTGTGAAGTATCTATTTATTAAAGTCTTTAGCTTGAAGTTCTACATATCATGGAGACCCCATGTTCTTATTTATTTCTGATGTTCTGATGTTTTAAGGGTGACTTTTTTCTCCATGAAGTAGTAAAATTCATGTGAATTTTTAAAAGAATGTTTGAATTTTCTAGGAAGGAGTATTACCTTAAAATTTTGCCCCCAGGGAAGTTTGGCTAGCTTTTCCTTAAAAAGTATTGAGACTGTCTTTGGGGTTTATTTAATTGACTCAGCCCTTAGGATTTAGGCTATTGACTTTACTTCCTGGTCACCAGAGCAGAGAATTGTGAAGACCTCTATCCTTTCTCCGGTTCCCATGATGGGAAACTAAGAGATGGGGAAGTTTTACTCAGGTGAATTAACTTACTCTAAACTCAGTGTTTATCATTGTTAAATATCATCCTTCCTCTGCTATGGTTAAGGAAATTTCCTTTTGTTAAAGATTGAATGAGAAAAGGGGTCTCATTTCATTCCAGTATCAAATCTAAATTGCCAGGGAATGGCAAGTCAGACCTAGCCAAGAACAGAAAGTAATTTGAGGATAAATCTCTATATCTCTTAAATTTCAGTATTATAACATTTGAAATCCTTTCAACACAGTATTTTTGCAAAAAAAAAAAAAGGTGAAATTTGATATTTCTTTCATATGAAATCTTTTTCTTTTATACTTATAATTTCCTATTATTTGAGTGCTGATATGACACTGTTTTATCTAGATGAGTTAAATTTGAGTTCCAGTCCTGTGGGAGGCATGCAAATTCTGTAGATTTGTAACACATTGTTTCTGGGGAAATTTTCTTCAGTAATTTATGAAATACAGTGGTTAGATTTTTTTTCTTCTTCACTGTTTTAGTGAAGTTGGATCATACATCAACAGTATTGTTCTATCTGCCCTCTAAGTTCATCATTTTTGCCTGCTTTGTTTGAAATCCCTTATGAATTAAAACCATTTTAAGGCTTTGTTTTTCTATTTCCTCCAGTTCTTCCACCATTCTGTCCCTCAATCCTTAGTTACACTCAGTTCTTTATTTCATCTTTTGATAATTTTACTAATTTCATTTCTTCTTATAGATCCCTTTATATTTATTCTGATGAATATTGAGAAAATTTTAGCTTTGTTTCTAACTTTTTATGGTTTGGGGATATTTTTCTTCTTGTGATTTTCCTTTAGTTTCTTTCTTTAATCCAATTTGTCAATTTATTAGAACTCTCCGTTAAGTTTCTCATTTCTTTGAGGTTTCTTATTATTAGTTTGACAATATGATACTTTTGCCTCTTTGATGGAATTTCTATTGTTATTTTTGAGTGAGGTATTGAGAATGTAAGTTCCTTTATGGTCTCTCATTCTGCCATCTTCCATAAGCTACCCAGTATTTTTTTAAAGAAAGTATCATTACATGAAAATGTAATATTATATAAACATATTTATATATTGAATATCATATGAAGCTTTCATCTCTTTCATGCCTTAGTGTCGTTGTTGTTTTTGTTGTTAATACTGTTGTGTTGAATCCCCACATTGGATGTATCTTTGCATTCAACTCACCAAGGACCAAGGTGTATCTTGACTTGCTTTAAAGGATGTTTACAAGTTCTTCATGTACTTTCTCTACCACATCATTCTTGTAAGACATAATCATTCCCATACATTTATCTTCTTTTAAGTGTAGGTCCAGCTACTTCACTTCTTTAGCTAATGAAGTCCATTTGTTCCCTACTTTCTCTAGACAAAAACATAACCTACTTTATTTTTGGCTTTTTAAGCTATTTAAACTTGGTTATAACCTACTTTTAGAGTACCATTACATATTATTTCTTTTCCTTTGAAGTACAGTCCAGTCACACAGGTTTTCTTGGCTTTCTGCACATACAGTGTTCCACTTTCCATCTCCATACCTTTGCATTGACTATTTCCCATGCATGGAATTAATTCCCTCATGCCCTGATTTCCTTTAAGACTCAGCTCAAATGCCACTTGCAAAAATAATCTCTCCTGATCCCCTCCAAATGGCTATGTCCTTCTTATCTAAACTTCTTTCATTTTATTTTGCATTTTTCTACATATATTTATTATTTAAAGTCATTCACGATAGTAATTGAAATAAGGACTATCCATGTGAGTTTGACAAGTTTCAAAATGAGGAAACAAAATTAATTTCTCTCAACCATTTCAATTCATACATGTAGTTGTAAGTAGTCTTTAAATGAATCACTATTTGTTAATTCAATTCACACAGAGAAAAGAGAAAACCTATCTCAATGTGTCCAGGTCGGTGATCCCATTTAGAGTTTTCTTGGCAAGGATATTGAAGTGTTTTAGAATAGTCCTTTTCCAGCTCATGTACAGATGAGGAAACTGAGACAAATAGTGTTAGGTGACTTGCCCAGAGTCACATAGCAAATGAGTCTATGCAACTGTATATGAAGTCAGGTCTTCCTGACTCCAGAATAAGTGCTCTATTTACTGTACCACCTAGCTGCCTAAGGATGAGAGGGGGATTGAGTTATTTCCTCATTTATTTGGTGTCAGCTGACTAAAGAGTTGTAGAAGATCTCATCTATGACACCAGGTAGATACCTATCTACTAAAGTTATAGATGAAGAAATAAGAGAGAGACCTTTTCTCCCAGTTTCAAAGACAAGAAGAAAAAGAAAAAAAAGAAGCAATTAAAATAATATAGGTATATAGAATAGTGGCCAATTAATTTAGATAAGAGTTTCCCACAGAGTTGTATTTCTGAGTTGTCTTGTTCTGTCTGCTGCCATGATAGCCACCATATTCTTGTTTGAAGCATCCACATTTTGTTTTTGCTACTACAGATATAGTTTGCAAATTAGAATGAAGGCTTTCAAATGAAATTTGAAGCAGGAGGAAAATGCTCAACTAAAACTATAAAAATGTACACTATGGAAAACAATAGAAAGAAGGAAAAACAACTCAATTTTTTTCTGTGTTCTTTCTTCATGAGAATGATCTTGAAACTGAAAAATATAAGGGAAAATAAAATTCAAGATAAGTGAAAAGAGTACATATCATTCCTGAGTTAGTCACCTGTCCTACATACATTACATTTCAGGGACATAGAAAGATAGAATGAGAGGTACACTAAATATTTAGCATGGATCAGGTACAGTACTAAGTACTCAGGATAAAAATACAACCAAACAAGACAATTCCTGTCCCCAAGAAGCTTATACTCTAATGGGTGAAAACAACACCTTAGGAGATTTGGATGGAAAGAGTGGTATTGATATGGTATAGCACTAGCCAGGCTATCAGAGCCTGGTTTTGTAATGGCAGTTTGCAGGGTTTAAGTAAGAAGGTTATGAAAATGAAAGCTAGGAAATAGCCAGGAAGTAGCATGGAGGCAAGATGAAGTAAAATCTCATCTATTAAAAAAAAAAAAAGGAAAAAATTTTCAGTGGAGTTCGCCAAACCACTTTAAGTGATCTAGTTAAGAAGTAGGAGGACTTGTTACACACAGAGAGGTTCAACTAAAGAGACTTAATGAAATATTGTCATTTAATTCAAAGACAGAAGAGTTAACATCAGAAAACAGGAAATTAAATTAGGAGCTGAATCAATTACAGAGGGTAGTAAGATAACTTAAGCAAGAAAACAAATTGGTAAAGCAATAAGGTGAAAGGCACAGGTTAAACTAAGCAGTAGTTTACCAGATCAGCAAGAGATGAATCAGCTGATACAAGGGTTTTAAAATATCAGGCAACCCCTGGGAAATATCACCTGTTACACAGTGAACATAAGTACTACAAGAAAAATATCAAGATATAAAAGGAAAATCTTTCTTCTATCAAAGAGAGGAAAATTTATGAAGTATTTTGATGACTTAGTATTTCTGCAGGACCTCACTGAGCAGGCAAGAAAGACTGCGGCACCCAAAAGAGATATAAGGAAACCTGTAGAGAAAATATTTTGCTTGAGTCCTTCAAACACTGATGCATCCTCTCCTCACAAAAGTCCTATATAGTATTCTTTGATGATCCCTGACAAGGATACAAAAGAGAAAACAGATAAGAATTCTCTTCTGGGGAATAAAAGCTATGAGTCTGAAGGAATCTCAGAGCAAGGAACTGAATACCATAATCTTGAGTACCACCTAGGGATCAGAAATGACAAAGCAAAACTAAGTTCAAGGACACTGGTGAAAAGCAGCTGAGTGAGACATTGTACCTAAGCCTTCTCCTCCTCTTCACTTCAAAGCATCAACCAATAAGCAAAAGAAAAGATTCACATCTAAAGAGTAGAAAGGAAAAAATTCTCAGTAAGAAATCATCATAGGAAAATAAAATCAGAATTATTGAAACAATGAATAGGTCCAAGTTTACATATCAGGAGTATATAGACTCCTTGAATGCAAGGCCCATTTTTTAATTTTTCTTTTTATCCATAGTACCTTACACGGTTCCTTACACAGAGTAGATGTTTAAAAAATGTTCATCATTTTGAATTACAAAACCCCAAGTATAGTCATATTTTAAATGGGAAAAGAAACTTATGGTCTCCACAGGTCTGATGAGAGATCTGGATCTGTATATCTTTCATAACTGAAAAGAGGATCTCCTTCTACCCCAGTAAGAAAGCTAGATGATTAACTTTTTTTACTAGTCTATGGACTATAGCTTAGGCACCAAGATATATAGATAGGAACCATGAAAAGTGCTGTGAAGCACTAAGAGAAGACAATGTAGTCCTCTAGTGACTTTTTCTGTTTGGATTAAAATCATGGATTTAAGAGCATATGCTGGTGCCAATAATTCCTTCTTCTTGCTTGGTCTATATAATGCAGAGAACAATTATAATCCTGATGCTATTAATGGTAAGAGGGAACATTGGCATCCTGGGTGCCAGTACATCACAGGTGACACCATGGCAGACTGCTGGGGGTTAAAGTGAGGTTTCCTTACAGGAAGAGAGGGAAAGGTAAGTATCTACTTGTAATAAAATTTTTGCGCATGTTAGGTTTATGAGAACTTGTTAGATGTGTAACTGCTTTTCAGGAGAAGAGAATATCAGGGCTCATTGAGTAGAGGAAGAGGATTGCCAGTGAAACAGAGGTTGAATAAAGATAACAGATAAGCCTGAGATGTGATAGTTGTAGCATCATAATCTGTCTAAATCAACTTATTTCTGGCCATCTTTAAACCTAGAAAAAGACAATATGTTACTTTATTAATTATCCTATCATGGAATGTGACATCTGAATTTCTCAATAGATGCCAATCTATTTCCCAAAGCAGTTGTCATAACAATCAATCAATACTGATTAAGAAAAAAATCATGCCAGACAAACTTATTCTCTAGCTTGACGTGATTTATAAACTTGGAGATACAGAACATGCTGCAAGAATGGATGCTTTGAGTACTAGGCAGTTTTTGAGTGTCACATTTTAGGAAGAACATTTAAAAACCATAGTAGAAGAGTAGGGACATGAGTGGGAAGGGGTACTTAAAACCTTGTCACATGAAAAGCAGTTTGGGGAACTAAATTGTTTAATATGAAGAAACAGAGATGTGGAGGGAAGATGTAGAATAAGACAGGCATCTCCAGCTGTCTATGTAGAAGGCTCACATGTAAAAAAAAAATTTAAAGACTAGACATTATGTCTTACTCCAGTCAGCAGACCTACCATCAATGGCTGGAACTTAACATACTGGGGCAGAATTCAACTTAATAAAAGAAAAGACTTTATAATGTGATACTTCATGAATTGGTTATTTGGAATTTTTCAACAGAGTTTGGATCATATTTTACATGCAGAAGGTAATGTACAGTGAATTGCTGTATCTGCTAGGGAATGAGATTAAATGATTTTGAAGGTTTCATCCAATTTTAATAATCCACTATCACACAAAAATCCATAAGTCTTCCTTACACAAACTTCTATTTAACCAGATTCCCTCCATCCTGGACTTTGAAATTAATTTTTAAACCTAAGTACAAGGTTTTACATTTATCCCTTTGAGACTTCATCATATTAATTTCATTCCCTTATTCCAAACTGCTGAGATTTTTTCTGAATTCTGATTCTGTCATGCAATACATTAGCTCTCCCTTCCAGTTCTGTGTCAGCTACAAATTGAATAGCTATGCCATCTATAGATTCCAGGAATTTTTTTCTATGTATAAGAGTAAATTCAGGATATACTTTTATCCAAAATTATATAGAATTTGACTTTTATTGGGACCATGAGATGATTAACTTTTATTGGATTTAATATTATTAAGAAGTTATAAAAATCATGAACAATGATAATAATAGCTACTGCTTATACAGTTTTTAAAGGTTGGCAAAGCATTTTACAAATAGTTTCTTATTTGATCTTCACAATAACCCCGGGAGGTAGATGAATCCATTACACTTACTTTAAGGAAAAGGAAATTGAGGAAGATATGTTAAGTAACTTGCTCAGTGTCACATAGCTAGTAGGTTTCTGAGGACAGATGTGAAGTCGAATCTTCCTGACATCAGGTCTAGTGATGTCTCCACTATGCCATGATTCTACCTTCCACAACCATTTACCCCAGATGATTTCTTTTAAATTTTATGTCAGTTAACATTTATCTCAACTGCATTTAACAGACCACAGAGACACAGAACAAGAAGGAACCTCAGAAATCAGTGAGCCCGACTGGATCATTAAATAGCTAAAGAAATCAAAGGTGACAGAGATTAGGGGACAGCTAGGTGGTGTAATGAATAGAGCACTGGCCCTGGATTTCAGGAAGACCTGAGTTCAAACCTGATCTCAGATACTTGACATTTACTACCTGTGTGACCTTGGGCAAGTCACTTAGCCCTACTTGCCTTGCATTCCCCATCTCTGAGAGAGAGAGAGAGAGAGAGAGGGAGAGAGAGAGAGAGAGAGAGAGAGAGAGATTAGGTAATTTACGCTGGACAAGCAAATGTCCAAATCAAAACTAAAATAGTATAGATGTCAAGTCATTCTATAGTATATCGATTTCATTAATTTTCAAAAATATATTTTTCAATATTTTTCTTGTAAAATTATCCAAGTTTATAATGTCTCCATCTTCTATAATAGTAACTTCTTTAAAAATCATACCTGCAAGATTTTTACTCTAAACGGTTGCTACAGAAACTAAGATCAATTTTAAAAGAGGAAAGTTGAGGTGGAACAGACTTTATATGTGAGTTGACATGGATATCTTTGTGTTTATATATACACAACCTCACTTTTCTTTTCTTTTTTCCTCTCTCTTTTTTATAACTTTTCATAATTAACAAATATCTTTGTCCTATAATTCCTTGTGTAGGTTTCCTGACTCCCAAAGTTTCGAGAATTGTTTGCTATTTATTTGCCAAATGATTATCTTTATCAAAGATATTTATTAAAGTTTCAATGTAAAAAGAAATAATTAGAAACTGCAAAAGGGGAGAAGGATATTCCTTGAGCTTTATGGAGCTCACAATCAAAAGAGAAGGGGAAATGTAAAGAATATTATATGAAAACAAATGCAATCTACCTTAAAACATTACATCTCATAACCAACACCATGAAGCAGAGATGTGTACTAGGTTTTAATTTTCCATGATGCTTGGGAACAAGAAAGCTTTGCTTATTTGGAATAATTCTCCAAATTTCTCTCTGATAATAAGGTCCCCAATATCTCTAAATATAAATAAATATAAACATATATGAATATATATGTCAGAAAAGTGTGGACTTCCAGGAGCCAAGACGGCAGAATGAATAGTAAATCATCATAAATCTCCCATATTCACCTCCAAACAACCATAAAATGGCACTCCCAAACAAATCCTGGAACAGCAGAATCTGCAAAAGACAGGGCCAGGGGAAGCAGCAGTCTCCAGTCTAAGAACCATGTGCTTTAGCATGACCCCAGGCAAACAGGTAGATGCCAACCCTATTGGTGCCTAAGCAAACAGGCAGCTGCCAGAGGCCAGATCACCACATGCTTCAGTATAGCCCTAACAGAAACACCTCACTAGTCTCAGCATACGCCAGACACAAACACTAGGACTCTGGTTTAGCATCAGGTAAGCTGCCAGAACCCAACTGTCTCCAGCATTAGCAGCAACCTTCTCATATGCCTACCTCAGTGTAATAACAGACAGTAAGATCCCCTCAGGGCAACATCAGTACAGCACCAGGTAAACAGTGAGGGCCTGCAGCCATGACACAGTGCCCCTTCCACCCAGCAGAAATCAAATTTGATAGAAAGGAAAAAAAGGCCAAAACAGATGAGCAAAAACAGTAAAAAAGAATCTGATCATAGAAGGTTATTGTGGTGACAGGAAAGACCAAGACACAAACTCATAAGATGACAACAATGTCAAAACACTTGTGGGTAAAACCCCAAAGAAAAATAGGAAGTTGTCTGAAGTCCAGAAAGAACTCACAAAAGAGCTCAAAAGGTGCTCGGGGTCTGGGCCCGAGCCCCCTGGATCCCCCTGACCAACAGGCCTCTACGTCCCTATCAGTCTGAGCAATCGGTGAGCTTTGAAGGAAGGAGACCAGAGACAAGATGATCCAAGCAACTCTCTTTATTCAGCTGAGGGTTAGGGTTTATAAAGGCTGTATCCACCAATCACATACATGCTGAGCTCATCCCATTACTTCACCATCTCATGACTATTCCACATCCTTACACCCGCAGTAAGGAAGGAAGCTTATCTTGTTCCTGCAGCTAGTTCATGGGTTCCCAGGCTCACTTGTAACTTTACTGTACAGGACATCAGTATCTGCAGGAACATCAGGTTCCAGGGTCACACAGAGCTTCTGCCAGGGTGTGCGTCAGCACCGTTCCCACGGGAACAGGCTGTGCCTCTGACTTGCACCCTCTGGGACCCTCTGGGCCCCTTACAAAAGGGGAGCTTAAAAAACATATGAGAGAGGTAGAAGAAGAATTGGGAAAAGATGACATTGACACAAGAGAATTCTGAAAAAAGTCAACAGCTTGAAAAAAGAAAACAACTGCTTAAAAAAGTAGAATTGGTCAAAGGAAAAATCAACTGAAGAAAACAACTCCTACAACTACACTTGGTCAAATTGAAAAGGAAATACAAAAGCTAACTGAGGAAAACTACTTCTTGAAGTTAATGACTCTATAAGAAATCAAAAATTGAACAAATTCAAAAGAATGAAAAAAAAATAAAAGAAAATGTAAAATGTTAGAAAAACAACTATCCTGGAAAATAGATCCGGGAGAGAGAATGTCAGAATCATTGATCTACCTAAAAGCCTGGAGGACCTGGACAGCTTCTTTCAAGAAATTAGTGAGGAAAACTGCCTTGATATCTGGAATTAAAGGGCAAAATAAAAAGGCACTGAAAGAATTTACCAACCACCTCAGAAAAGAGATCCCAAAATAAAAACTCCAAGGAACATTATGACTAAATTACGCAACTCTCTGATCAATGAAAAAATAATGCAAGGGGCTAGAAATAAACAATTCAAAATTGGGGAGCCACAATCAGGATTACATGGAACTTCATAGTTGCAACATTAAAGGATTGGAGGCCATGGAACATGATATTCCAGAAGACAAAGGAGCTAGTAATACAATCAAGAATCACTTACCCAGTGAAATTAAGCATAATAGATGAAGGGGAAAAGGTGATCATTCAAGGAAATAGCTTTTATTAGGAGAAGACCAGAGTTAAACCAAAACTTTGATCTCCAGTATCAAGATTTAAGAGAAGCATAAACAGGCAAAAAGTTGAAAGAAAGCAAAAGAGAATCAATAGAGTTAGACTGTTTGCATCCCTACATAGGAAGATGTTACTTGTAGCTCTAAAAAATTGTATGACTAATAGCATAGCTAAGAGGAATAGACATAGAGGATACAAGCATAAGGTGGATTTGAACGAATAGCATAAGAAAATAATTCAGAGATGAAAAAGAGGAGTTCAATGGGTACAAAAGAAAAGAAAAGATAGAATGGGGTAAATTATATCACATGAAGAGATGCAAAAAACCTTTTACAGTGGAGGGAAAGATAGGAAGGTAGGGGATAAGCATTGTTTGAACCTCATATCAGCACTGACTCAAAGAGGGAATAATATACACAATCAGTGGAATTTAAAAATCTATCTTACCTGACAGGAAAGTAGGAGGGGAGGAGATTTAGAAAAGGGTAAGAGTGGGGGTGGACTAACAGCAGAGAGGACAGACTGGGGAATGTGGCAGACAGAAGCAAAACACTGGTGAGGAGGGAGAGCATGAAAGGAATGTGAATACAAATAGGAGGAAAAAAATAGTGTGGAGGGAAATAACACATGTAACTGTGAATGTGAATGGAATGAACTCTCCCATAAAGCAGAAGCAGATAGCAGAGTGGATCAAAAATCAGTATCCTATAATATTTGGTTTAAAGGAAACACACTTGAAGCAGAGAAACACATACAGAGTAGTGGTAAGGGTCTAGAGCAGAATCTATTGTGGGTAGTGATCCTTCTCTCAGACAAAGCAAAAGCAAAAGGAGACCTAATTAAGAGATAAGGAATGAAACTACGTCTTGCTAAAAGTTGCCATAGACAATGAAGCATCAATATTAAATATATATGCACCAAGTGGTATAGTATCCAAATTCTTAAAGAAAAAGTTAAGTGAGTTAAAGGTTCATGACCAAATAAAAGAAAGAGAGCATGTAAAATATATAATGTTGATTATATTAAATTTAAAAGCTTTTACACAAACAAAACTAATGCTACCAAGAGTAGAAGGAAGACAAAAAGCTGGGAAACAATTTTTATAGCAAGTGTCTCTCATAAAGGCCTCATTTCTCAAATATATAGAGAATTGAGTCATATTTATAAGAATACTAGCCATTTCACCAATTGATAAATTGTCAAAGGATATGAACAGGCAGTTTGGAATGAAGAAATCAAAACTATAGGCATATTAAAAAGTGCTCTAAATCACTTTTGGTTAGATAAATGCAAATCAGAACGACTCTGAGGTACCACCTCACACTTAGCAGATTGGCTAATATGACAAAAAAAGAAAATGATAAATGTTGGAGAGAATGTGGGAAAATTGGTACATTGATACATTGTTGGTAGAGTTGTGAACTAATCCAACCATTATGGAGAGCAATTTGGAACTATAGCCAAAGGGCTATAAAACTGGATCCAGCAATATCACTAATAAGTCTGTATCTCAAAGAGATTATAAAAAAGGAAAAGGACCTACATGTACAAAAATATTTATGGCAGCCCTTTTTGTGATGGCAAAATATTGGAAATTGCAGTGATGCTCATCAATTGGAAATGACTAAACAAGCTGTGGTATATGAATGTAATGGCGTACTATTTTGCTATAAAATATGATGAGCAGGCAGACTTCAGAAAAACCTGGAAAGACTTGAATGAACTGATGCTGACTGAAGTGTGCAGAGCTGGAGAACATTATACATGCTACCAGCAACACTGTGTGATGATCAGCTATGAATGTCTCAGCACTTCTCAGCAACACGATGATCCAAGTACAAAGGATTCATGAAGGAAAGTGCTATCCACATCCAGATAAATAACCGATGGACTCTAAATGCTTTTTTCACTTACTTTATTCATTTTATTTTTTCCTTCTGATCTGTTTCTTCTTTCACAGCTGTGATGAATATAGAAATATGTTTTACACAATAGCATATGTATAACATATCAAATTGCCCACCATTTTAAGAAGAGGAGAGGGAAGGTAGGGAGAAAAATTGAATCTCAAAATCTTGTAAAAAATGAATGCTAAACATTGTTTTGACCTATAGTTGGGAGGGGTAGATAAAATACTATTAATAAACAACTGGAAAAATTAAAATATATTTCTCAGAAGATTGTACATCTACAACAAAGAAAGCCTATCAGTAAAAAGACTTCACCTGGAGAAAATTCTGACTGGTAAAGAGTAGTCTACCAGGTAAGTTTTAAAAGCAGGGATCCTGGAGCTGTGGAAATAGTGAAAGCAGCCAAAGGAGAGACCAGTAGTTGGACTACGGTTTCTGGGGGAGATACAGTCAGCATGGCATGGCATGGCTGAGGCATCCACAAAACCAATATTTGTAACTTCCTTCTAATGACTCCAGAACCAAGACAAGAAGCTTCAATCCTTCTCCAACCTGCCCCAAAGTTTTAGCTCCTCTGTGGTCTTATTAAAAGAATTCTCAAAGAAAGAAAAATTCAGTAAGTAGACAGTACTGCATCCTAAGTGTTTACCACCGGGATCCAGAGTTCTGAAATAAATGTTTCTTTTCATTATGCTGAGGAGTCTGTGTGATTAAAGGGAATAATATTATACTTTTCTTAAAAGGAACTCATCATGTCAAAAATAGAACTCAATGAGAGCCCTAAACCTTCCCCTCTTCCACATCTCCCTATCAAGGATAATACCATTCTCCCAGTCACTCAGCTTAACTTCTTAATTGCCCTCATCTTTTTGTTTGCACTCACCCAACATAGTTCATTCCATTGCCAAGTCTTGTCATTTCTTCCTTTACAAAATCTTTCCTATACATCCCCTTCTCTCAGTTACCATTCTGATGTAGTCCACCATCACTTGGAGTCTGGAAATAGCATTATGGTTGGTTTCTCCGTCTCAAGTCTCTCTCCACTGTAATCCATTTTCCACTTAGCTTAGCAGTGATTTTCCTAAAGTACAGGTCTGATTGTGTCACATCCCTACTCAACAACCTCCAATATCCCCATTGCCTCTAAAAATAAATAAAAAATCTACTGGTTGGCTTTGAAAACCATCCCCAACCTGACCCTTCTCTTTGCCAGTCTATTTATGCTTTATTCTATTCCACATACACTAAAATCCAGCTACATTACCCTTCTTGTCATTCTTTGCATACAACATCACATCTCCTGACTCCATTGTCTATTCACTGGTTGTTCTGCATGCCTAGAATAATCTCTCTCCATGCCTCCACCTTATAGCTTCCCTGGATTTCTTTAAGACTTAGCTGAAATCCCAACTTCTGTGGAAAATCTTTCTTGGCTTCCTCTCTACCCCAAACCAACAATGATTTACAATATCTATGTTCTGTATGTATACTTATTTTTATGTTGTCTCACCCATTATAACATGAGCTTCTCAAAGACAGGAACTGTATTTTTGCCTTTCTTTTTATCAATGAAGTTTAGCATAGTGGCTGGCACATATTAAACACCTGATAAATTCTTGTTGGCCGACTGACTCAGAGCTATCAGATATTATGCCCGTTTGAGTAGGGATGCCCAGAATGTCATTATGATTTTATTCCTTTTGTCTTATTTATATTATTTTATGCCTTAATTGAACATGTTTGAATGTATGTGTCTCTTCTAAGCAGAATAGTGAGAATCAAAAGAGATAATATTTCTAAAGGACTCAGCACATAGTAAGTGCTATATAAATACTTACTCCCTTCTCTTCCTCCTTATAATGTCTGTCAATACAGAATGGATTGAATAGGGACTTAAGTCATGAATTACATTATCGATTTCCCCAAAAATTACATATTTAGCTTGACAGGTAGCTTGCGGTACGACAAATGTTTCACTAAAAGCAACAAAGATGTACTCTGGGAGATTTTGAAATGTTACAAGAGAGATTCCAAAGTAATGCAAGATTCCTTGATATTCCAACCAACATATTCTAATTGTTATGAAAAAGTGAAATGAATTTCTGAAAATCAAGCAAGTTAATGAAAGTTTCTCCATTATTGAGCCATCTTGTCTTCCATCTCTTTGAAGAAATGACTTCAGATTTACTTCCTCTTATGAATAGTCTTCTCTCCTATCATAACATGCTTCCTATCACTCCTCACTAAGGTATCTTTTTTTTAAACTACACTATCTCAGACCTGTTGATGCATTGTTTTGTCTTTGCTCATTAGTCACTGAGATGTGTACATTCTTCATCCAAAGTAGAGAATTATGTTCAGAAAACTAATACAGATGACCTTTACTAATATAATGCCACTTGTTGTATTGAGAATTTATTTGAAACTTATCTTGACTCTATAGACAATCACAACAAGTAAGTGCTATAACTTCATGGGTCCAAAAGTGAATTACTAGTTTTATATAAATCCATCTTTATTGCCCTTTGGATCTAGTAAAACCATAATCACTTGAACCTACTATTAAATTTCAACCATTTCAGGACTGAAGCATGACAAATATTTCACATTCAATGACACCAAGAGTATTAGATCAAAAACTATAGCCAGAAATAAAGAAGCATACCATATCAAACTGAAACAGCTATGGATGCTTCAGGGAAGTAAAATCTGCCACAAATGAGCTCGCTTTTAGGAATTAAAGAATTAAGGAGATCAAACTTTGTGTCATCTATATCACTGTCACTGAAGAGAGAGAAAGGCTTTAATAATCACATGGTCTCAAATACATACACTATTGTATTGAAGAGATTTGGCATTGAAACATGGGGTAATGCTCATTCCATAATATATCATGGTGTATTGGCTCTCAAACTAAATTGGGAGTCAAAATACCAATATCCTATTCTTTACTCTTCCTTTAGCTTACTGTTTGAGACTTTAAAAATGTTACAACTTCTCTGTGCTTCACTTTCCTTGTCTATAAAATGAAGAATTTGGGGTAGATATTCTCAAAGGTCCTAGTCAGGTCTAATATTCTCTGACTCTGAAAAGGGTAAGTTGTCTTTTCACTCAATTCCACAAATGGGAGGTGGAGTAGGAGAAGGATATTAAATTCAGTTCAGTAGCACTATAAGAGAAAAGTAGATGATGAATGGAAAGGAAAAATATTGCAAAGATAGAATTGACAGAATTTATCAACTGATTAAGTTTGTGCAACAATATAGAGGAGAAGGTAGTGTAAAGAATGAACAAAGGGTTAGAACTAGGAAAATTGGGAAATGGTGATGCCATCAAGAGAAATAATGAAGCCAGGAAAAGAGGTGGGTTTCAGATATGTGAATTCATAAGAGAGAAAGAAAAAACAAAGGAGGATTAGAAAGGAAGATTTCAGAATTTATGATCTTGTAGGTAAAAATTTTGAATGACCACAAGGTCTAGTGTGTGATTATTCTTATGTATGGCTAAAATAAAGTGGAAATAAATCTCCAAGTAGTTGAGTAGGATGATGAAGTGGAAAGTCAGAGTGTTTACAGGAATATTGATATGAATACTGAAATCCCTAGGGATGGTATAATAATGTAGAAAAGAAAAATATGAACCAAGTATGGAATTTATTGAAGAAAAGAGAGTGACCTTAAGGTCAGTAGAAAATATTATCAAGAATCTGGATAGGCTAATATAATTGAAGTCCAGCACTCTGCCCACTGTACTATGTTGCTAGGATAAGAGAGGATGACAAGAACTGTGGTCTTCAGGAGAAAATCAAGTTTCATTGAACACCAAAACTGAAGCAGGTTGAGAAAGGAGGGGATCTAAAGAACATTGCAGAAGGGAGAAAAGAATGGAGAATAGGAACTTGAAAGGTACTTAAATTTTTATGTATGTATAGCTTCCACCAACAGAATGTAAACACCTTGAGCAAACAGGATGGCATATTTTTATCTTTATATCCCCAATAACTAAGATTGTGCCCAGAACATAGTAGATACTTAACAAATATTTGCTAAATAAATGAATGCTAAAGGACTGAACTAGATAGGGATGAAAGCAGGTTTGTGCTAGAGCTAGTTCAGAGTTTGATTTATTATTTTGCTGATTGTCTAGAGTCAGAATTAGAGTCAATTAACATTTGTTAGACAGGTGGCACAGTGAATAGAGTGCTAGGCCTATAACTCTTCTTCTTGAGTTCAAATCTGGCCTCAGATACTTCCTAGCTGGGCAAATCACAACCCTATTTGCCTCAGTTTCCTTATTTATAAAATGAGCTGGAAAAGGAAATAGCAAAGTACTCCAGGGATTTTGCCAAGAAAACCCCAAATGAGTCATGAAGAGTCTGACACAGTTAGAACTACTAAACAACACCAAAGTACCCTTTGTGGACCAGTCACTCTGCTAAACACAAAGAAAGGCATAGGACAATCCTTACTCTCAAGAATCTCACATTCTAACAAAGGGAAGACAACACTTAAAAAGAAGATGAAAAGGAGGTAGAAAGTGAGGGTGCCCTGTGAGAGAACATGATCAAATTGTACAGCCAGGGTGGGAAATAATGTGAGAAGGTGTGAGTTATAGTACTAATTTCATCTTGCAGGATGATGAGTTTCAGGAGATCATGAAATCCAGGAGAATAATCTGCTGAGAAATTATGAGATTAGTACCTTGAGTACCCTTCCACAGTCAGAGAAAGAACTATGGAATTCAATCACAGAATGTAACAGATCATTTTTGTTGGTGTGTGTGTGTGTGTATGTGTGTGTGTGTGTGTATTATATTTTGGTTTGTTATATGATTTCTCCCATTTATTTTAGTTCGTCTACACAGCATAACTATAGTGAAAAGGTATTCAATAGGAATGTATGTGAAGATCCTATATACAATTGTATGCCATCCTGGGGAGGGAGGGAGTTGGTGGGGGGTAGGTAGAGGGGAAAAAAATCTAAGTTTTATGGTAGTGATTGTAGAACATTAAAAATAAAAATTAAGAAAAAAAGATATTTTTAGCTATGCTCCCTTGAGATAATCACAAAATAACACATATTTTATGAGCCATCCAAGGGAGCATAAGAACATCCAGATAGTACAGGGTTGGTTTTTTTTTTTTTTTTGTGGCAGTCACTGAAATCATATTTTTCCATGTTTTTTTTCCCCAACATTCTTTTTCCCAGTTAGTTTACTTGATTCAGTGATCAGGACCTTCTAACTAGGATGACATCTCATACACCCTCATCAGATACCTTCTTCCTAATAAAATATAACCTGAGGCAACAGAAATAAGAAGTTCAGCAGAATCTCAGAAATATCCTAGCAGTGGAATTAAAAAAAGCAGTTGAAACTTCAGTGTGTGTCAGGTACATGTGTAGGGAATTCAATCTCATCAACTTTCATAGTAAAATTTTTCTTAAAGCTGGTCTTCTGGACATAAAGAAAATCAGTGCCCACAAAGCTAAGAAACATTATACTGTGGAGAACAAAAGAAGCATTGAAGGAAGATTTATCCACCTTCATGCCCTTTTGCAAATCATCATCTGGCTTAAAGATAACAGTATCTATAATAAGGGAAACTAGTTGTCCCTACTTGTCCTATGGAAAATTATTCAAATGAAAGAGAATTATTGAAATGAAAGTTTTCTATTGCTGTCTTCTTTGCAGAGCGCTTCATTTTCTCTGGATGTTCCCCTTGCCTGCAATGTTCTCTCTTTTCATCTCTATCAACTAGCTTCCTTAATTTTCTTTAAGTCCAAACTAAAATCCCATCTTCTACAGGAAGTCTTTTCCAACACTTGCAAACCCCCACCCCACTCCTAGTCCAATCTAATGTCTTCCTTCTCTTAATTATTAATACTCATGCTATATGTAGCTTATTGGTACATATCCATTTGCTTATTGTCCCTCTCATTAGATCTTGAGTTCCTTGAGGGCAAGGAGACATAAATGTCTATTGACTGATGGTGGTGAACTACATCTGTGGAAAATGCATATACTGTTGGATTCACTTGGTATATTGGTTAGTTTCACTGAATTACTTTGTTTTCTTCTCTTTTTTAATTGTTATTCTTTGTAGCAAGGGATAATTTTGTAACAAAGGAGAGGGAGAGAAAATATAATGGAGAAATAAAGGACTTCGTTAAGAATATTTTTTATTGTTTTAAAAAATGAAAGATCATTTTGGCTGCTTTATATCTTTGCATCTCTGATTATTCCAAGGTCTGAAGGGTAAGATCTTTCAAGTGCTTGCATTTTATTCTGCTAAGGTAGGAAATAGGGATTTGATTGGGACATGTCATCTTAATTACTTTCTAGTTTGATGTGACACATTAATTAATTTGGGTTAAGTTTTTTGCTGAAAAATGGAGTAGTAATTGTCATATCTTGCCTACAGCTATGTTGCTTTGGGAAGATGATGGTGTTTTAGTTCACAATATGAAGCATGTCAGCTGGTGAAAATTTAAATTTATTCACAGACCATCATGTTATTTGTGTAGAACACTTGCTATACAGGGAATATTTAGATGGTAATATTTACAAAGAAGTCATTTGGTAAAGTAAGCAGAGTGTGAGCTTATGATTAGTAAGGTCTTGGTTCAGTCCCACTTTTGACACTTATAGCCATGTGACCCTGAGCAAGTCACTTACCCTCTACGTGCCTCAGATAATTCCGTAGGATCTGTCAACTAAGGTATAAATGTGTATAATCTGTGTTATTGGAGAAGTCAACACTGGGATTTCCCCTCACATTCGAATTATTAACAGAAAGGTTACAATTTGTCACTAAAGTTCTCCTAATTTAATATTGTCATATGGTTTGTTAGAATATCATCATTGAAGATATGTTCCAAATTTGCGTCCTGTCTGGTGGTATTTAAAAGCCATAAATGTATTTTTCTAATTTGTGTGTATGTGTGTGTATGTGTGACACTTGAATTATTGCATGCTGTCTGGACTGTCCATGGCTTATGGACGTTAATTGTACAAGCTATAGATAAATAGCCATTTTACTTCTGCCAATGTCTCACAGAAAATAGACTCAAGATGTTGTATAGTAGCTTGGAAATATTAATTCCAAAGCCAAAGATTCTCAGGACATCCCAGATCTGTCATCGAATGATACCTCATTTGAAACCTGAATTTTTGCTTTAAATATTCAACAAACATTTCTTCTGTACCTAAGTATAATGAGCTATTCTAGGTACGAAGGGCAATATAGATAAATGATTCAACAATTCAACTCAGCAAACTTTTATTAATCATTCACTAAATGAACTTCACAATATAGAAAGGATAAGACATGAGCAAGAAATGTAATATAAATTAGCACACTAAAAAATAAAAAGCAGTATGAGATCAGAAATATCTTATAAAAATTGTATAATTGTCAAGCAGTACACAACTACTAAATCTAATATTGAGAAAAAATTATCTGAAGCTAGGCATATTTGTTCCAAGTGACTTCATGGGTAGGATTGCATCTGGAAAATAAGCAGATAAGACTAGGTAACCTCTAAGCTCACTTGGTTCATCAACATTCTGAGGCTTTGATATAAATTGAATCTCTGTGTGACTGGTTCAAGAAAGAATTATGAAATAAAGGGTATTACTCGTCTGATTACCCAGCTTTCTCCCTAACAGACATTGGTGCTTTTGTCATACTTCTTAAATCACATGCCAGACTACTTAGATTTCCAAAAGATTCCCTAAAGGGAATATAGTCTGTATTATTTTCCTTCAGGCCTCTTTTCCAGACTACTTATAATAGTAGAGGTTCCAGATTTATAGTAACAAAAAATAATCTGTGTTCTGTACCTACCATCTATTGGCCATCCTCTCAGAATATTGGTGAATGTATACATACAACAAGGGAAAAACATATTGCACTACATGCCATAGGGATTGAGGCAGGGAAAAAATAAGATATGAGAATGTGCTTTGTAAACATAAGGGCTATAAGAAGTATAAGTTACAGTTATTATGATCAATATTATTATGATATTCCCTCTATACCTTACTCTCTATAAACTAATTCATTATCTTGACATTGCTTTACCCTTCTCTATTAATGCATTTGAACTTAATAGGAGCCTATTCCTACTTCTGTTGGCCCAGAATCAGAGAATAAATACTTTGGAGTCTAAACACACTGAGGAAATACTGGGACGCAGAATTTGCCCAGGATGCATCTAAAATGAGCAATTCAATTTCTCGCTATAGCCCAGGTTTAAATCAGAGGGTCAGAAGAAATGGGACCCTGGCTGTACCAAATCCTGAGTAGGTCATGCTGATTCATCAACCAATAAGAATCATAGGAAGTATATTTGTTACATTTCTTTTCATCATGTCTATGAATATGGTAGGATCTTGTCCAGACACATGTTATGGGCTGAGCAATGGTCATTTTACTTGGTTAAATAAAATAAAGGAAACAGTTTGTGTTATTTTTTACAGGGTGGTGAATCTCTTCATGTGATGAGAACTGTAACTAGTAAAAGCCAAACCATTTCTACAAAATTAAACAAACTGAACTCTTAAAAAAATAGGATCCCTTAAGAGAAATCTTTTACTTTGACCATATGATACAATGATGGGAATTTCAAGCAAGGTTCAAAATAATGAGGAAAAGTTTTTGAAGAAGTCCATCTATTAGTACCCATAATATAAGAGCAATGAGTCCACCTATGGATAGGGCCATCCTTAAATCCTGTGTAATAGCATCTTTCCTACTTTTAACAAGTATATAGAGAAAGATACACTGATTTGTAAATACATATCTGGACATGGAATTGCCTTGTCTATTAATATATATGAATCAGCAACAGAAGGAGTGCTGAAACAATAGTAAGGTGAAACCTGATATCTCATTCCATTTCCTCTACTTTTAAGAAAGAAGCTGATAGGCAAACCACCTTTAGTCATTAAGCCTTGTTTATGTGTCTTCAAAAGAGGAATCATAATATCTGAGCTATCTGCATCATGGGGCTGAAACTCAAATGACAATCAAGAAGTAAGCCAGTAACTAGTACAGTGGATGGAGCACTGGGCTAGCAGTCAAGAACTGTTCAGATAATCTGGCCTCACATACTTAGCTCTGTGACCCTGGGAAAGTCACTTAACCCCAGTTTCCTCAACTGTTAAATGAGGATAATAATAGCACCTAACTCACAAGGTTGTTATGAGGATCAAATGAGATATTATTTGCAAAAAGTGCCTGAGATATAGTAGGTTCAGCATTAGTGCTTATAATTTTATTCTTTCCCTTTCCCAAATGATAAAATATTTATGAAGCATTTTTATGAACTAAATTGCTATACAAGCGGTGTTTATTATAAATGAATTGGAATGCATCCTGAAAAATAAACAATACTTCTCTCAAATTTTGGCCAGTTTCCAGAGTTATCATTTTTAAATTCCATTTGTACTTATACAAGGTATGCCAGTGCAGTTTTAAATTTACAAAAATTTAAAACTGCGTTGACTTTCAAGATACCTTGCATTTTGCAATATCAAATTAACTTTTGAATATCAAGCAGTTCTTCTTAGATAAGAGCTATTATATTTTTAAAATCTTAATTTTTAAAAAAATTAGATCCTGAAATCAACTATGGCCCTTTGCTTAATTTTTTTTTTTTTACCAAGACAAAATTTCAAGTTATTTTAATATTCCTTAAATGCAATCTATTTGAATATAAGTTCTAAAAAACAGGAGCTCTCTTTTGCCTCTTTTTTTTTTATCCTCAGTGCTTAGCGCAGTGACTGGAACACAATAGGTGCTTAATGAATGTTTATTGATTGAATTGTTATTATATTTTACTCTATTCCTGAGATGCCTTGATCTCAAAAAAGCCTTGGAAACCTTGCAATCATCCTTAATTTTATCTAACAGTAAATAAAGGTCATAGATCACAGGATTCCTCCTCAAGTATAGAGCTCATACCATTCTCTCTAGCTTTGGGAGGTTTCCTAAACTCCAGGCTCTATGTAAAGGGAAGATTTTAAGGTTTACCTGTGCCCCTACCTCTCTGTTCCTCTTTAGTCTTTTAAATGATTCATAAAGAGATTTACTATGAAGCAGTATAAGAGAACTCTCTCTAGCTTTCTACTTTCCTAGGATTCCTTTTATACTTTTCACATGGGCAATGTATTATATTTTTTTAGTAATCAAATTGTGTTATATCATTATAGATACCCCTAATACTCTGTAAGATCTAGAAGAGTAGGAATGCACCAATTTTGAACTAAATTCACATCTCACTTAGGGACTAGAATACGATAATACACACAATAGACACTAAATATTTGTTGAATTTTTTAAAAAAACTAAAAATGATGGAGGATTGAGGTTTCTTTTAGCTGTTTTTTTCTCTTGCTTTTTGGGGCATATTAAATAGTGTCATTTGTTAGAAATACTTTGATAGAAACTATAACTAGCTGTAGAAATGCAATTATAATTCTACAGAATGAACTCTAATTCCGTATTTTCAACATCAGCAAAAGGTTCACACTCAGACGTATGAGGAAGTTGTTAATAAATGTGATGAAAATGTCATTGTTATGAAACTAGCTAATAAACATTGTTACTCTGCTTCTGTGTCTTAAACTCAGTTTCATGGGTGACCTTTGGAGATCTGTAGCAATATAAGATAGGCAATCTTAAGCTTTGTCATTGGGTACAACATAGTGAAGAATAGATTGTAATTAACCATTTGCTTAGAATCACTGCCAGCCAAAAACCTATAATTTTGGCAGAACGTCTGTAGAATTTATTATAACTTCTGTTTTCCAAATCCATAGTTATTAGTCTGTTTTAATTAGCAACATAGATACCATCCAGAATCATGTTGAAAGGTATCTAATACATTTTTACCTATTTAGACAACGTTCATACTGAAAACATTTTAACAGCCTGAACGATGATAGTTTTCTGTCATTATTATAATCATTTTTAAATTCTTATTTGATACTTTTAACTAAGTGTAAATTACACAAAGTTTCATGATGATAAAAAAATAATTCCCAAGTCTCAACAACAGAAGTCATTGTCAGAGAGATCACAAGATACTGAATATGACATTGATGCAGTACAATTTACCTCTTTCTTCAAATTTAAAACCAAGTTATTACCCTCCTTGAGCAGTAATCAATTGTCTGCTTCCTTCTTTTTCCCTGTTCTTTTCTCCAATAGAAATAAAAAGAAAGCTTTTCATTGTTTTTGCTTTCTTCACCAGCTTCATTTCATTCTGAACTAGCTGACACTATTTTATTTGTATTTACTTATTTTAACATTCTCTTTTTTTACATATTGAATTCCAAATTCTCTCCCTTCATCCATACCCTCAGCCCATCCACTGAGAAGTCAGGCAAACATATTTACATACTAGCTATGTTGCCAAAAAAAGCAAGAAAAATAAAGAAAATTTAAAAATATGATTCAATTTGCACTCAGATTTCCTCTATTCTTTGGAAGTAGATAGTGTTTTTCATCATGGATTCCTTGGGATCAGCTTGGATCTTTGTATTGATCAGAGACTTTCACGGTTTATCATCATTAACAATATTGCTATTACTGTGTCCAACATTGTCCTAGTTCTGCTCACTTCACTTTGTATCAGTTCATATAAGTCTTCCAGATTTTTCTGAAAGCATCTTGCTTGCCATTTTTTATAGCATAATAGTATTCCATCACAGTCATGTGCCACAATATGCTCTAGCTGTCTCTTTTCTTAAAGAAATTTGCTAATACTCCTTACCTGTCTACTTCTGTCTTCCTTTTCTTTCTCTCTTTGTTTGAGACTTGGAAGAGCAAATTCTGCACCTATGACTTAATCAGCAAGGAGAATTGCACCAATGCACATTAGTAACTCATTTGTAGTTACCTGAGGCCCTAAGTGATTAAGCTACAGATAGCTTATGTCAGAGACGAGAAAGCAAATTAGGGCTCCCTGACTCCAAGACTAGTCTTCTATCCACAGTTCCATGCTGCTTTTCATGTCTTTTTAAATTCTAAGTTGCTTGATGAATAACTTCATAAAGAAACTGAATATATTCACAGGGAAACAAAAGTATTTATGTATTGGCACAAAATTCCCATGCCACTTATTAAACACACAGGTGAGAAAATAAATTCCTTGGAAGAAGCACATCAGACCCACTGAAGAGCTCTCATTTATAATAAGCTCCCATGGTATATACTGAGGCTAACACATGCCAAGGGAAGTTGTAGAAGACATTGTTCTAAAAATCACATTTATGTTCTAAATTCTAACTAGTTTATCCATCTTGTAGAGTGGGAAGGGGATGTGGAGGGACTAGAGAAGGATCCATTCTCAATGGAACAACCAGAACTATATAAATAGGACTAAGAGAATGACCAAGGATAAGGAGGAAAGGAAAAGGAAAGAAAGAAGGGAAACGAGCAGTAGAATCTAATCAGAGAATACAGATGTGACAAAAGGAGAACCCTGACAAGCTTGAGCAGCGAATGACCCTTTGTGCTTTGTTTTACTCCCTGAGTGGAGGAACTTAACCTAAGCAGAAGTTCTGACAAAGAAAGATGTTGGGTTTTTCGTGGATTACAAGTGTAATGAAAGGAAATCTGGTATAGTAGATAAAGGACCAGATACTTAGAGGAACTGGGAAGTTAATGGTAGCTGCTCCCTTTCACGGAGTCAAGGGGAAAAAGAGACTGTTTCAGAAGGGAGCTTAAATCATTTCATCCACCATCATCTTCAGGTTTCTGTAATCTTTCAGGTTTATTTCCAGCCAGCCAGCAACAGAAACAACAGTAGCAGCTTGTCAGAGTCAGAATGAAAGAACAAGCACTCCAAGGAATTGCTTAATCCTTGCCTCTCTTTTGGGCTCCTTTTGCCCAGTTTCACAAAACAGACTCAAAAATCCAAGTTCAAAACTGTCACCCCACCCCCTGGTAAAATGGCACACATGTGTCAAAGGCACTCTCTTTCTCTGAGAAAAGGGCAGAAGCCAATTCTTCCTCTGCAGTCAGCGTCTGATTGCATCCAAAAAGCTGTTCCCTCTCGTTGCTCACTGTTCTGTTCTTGTCACATGTCTCACTCCCCATGACACATTTACAAAGCCATAGAGGTTGTGTTGAGGACCAAATGAGACAGTGAATGAGAAAGTACTTGGTAACATAAATGCCATACAAATGTTATTGTTACTAGGATCAGTATATCACTCTATTCTCTCCACACCTTGCTCTCTATAAACTAAGTCCTCATCACAGTAAGTCACTTAACCTCTCAGGGTCCTGCCAGTTCTCTAAGTCAGCAAGGTATAGATGATTAACTGATCTATGTTACTGAAGGGAATTGGTAATCAGGATTTCCTTATATTCATGAAATCGCAGATACAAATTGGAGAGGGAAAATCTTCAATGAGTCACCTGTGTAACATTACATCCGAGAAAGTTATTTTAATTCCAGGGTGCTGTATTCAGTTTGGAAAGTTGTTAGTTTTGCTGGATATTCAACCAGGTCATACCACATGAAATATTTTGCTCAGTTCAGCTCCAGGAGCCACATTTTAAGGAAAAATGATAAATTAGAGTGCTGAGAATAGGGTAACCAAGATGATGAAGGTCTCCAGCTCATGCCCTAGGTACATTGGTTAAAGAAACTGGGATTGGTTAGCTTTATTCTGGGATAAGATTTCAAAATGGGTTCAAAGCTTGAGTTCAGCTCATCTCCAGGTTCCTAATTATTACATTATATTTCTGTAATTGAGATCCAGAATCACAAGAGACTCTGGGAATCAGAGATAATAAGGGCCATCACTGACTGTAAGCTCAATAATCACAAGATCCTAGAGGCCGGGCATCCCCCCACACTCCCCCACCCCCATCATTCAATCATTCCCTACCAATAGTACAAAAATTCCACCATTCTTTCTTAATCACTATGTGTTAGAAGCAATGATTTTTTTCCCCTATACTACCTCTTTCCTTATATGCTCATCCCTTTTCACCTAAAGTCATACCTCTTCAGAGTCTATATTATCCTCTGCATTCCTATTCTGTATTCTCTGGAATACAGAGTTTTATTGTCAACAAACTTTGCTTTACTTCAAATATGATCACTTCATGTTATTTCCATGCTCCAGAGCTAATAGAAACTGTGCTCTTATCAGAAGACACGACATCCCTTACCATCCTAGTTTATGTTGGATACTGTTTCTCTTGGTCTTCCTTGAAAGATTGTGTTGTGAGAAAAAAGTAAACTCTTCACTTCTACTTCCAGACTGTTCCTTTGCCATCTTCACTTTGCAATCTCTTTTCCTTAGAGATTCACTTCTTTCATCACTATGAACTAGTCCAAATCATTGTCATAGTCATCTACCAACATCAAGATTCAAGTTCCATGCCTTATTCATCCTTCTCTATCCTCACCTCTGCTTTCACACTTGGGGACTTTAATAAAAATGTTGTTGTCCCCTGGAATATCCTGCCCTCCAAGTTCATCAGCCTTCTCAGCTCTCATCACCTTCCATTTAACTCCACCCCAATTACATATGAAGGTGATGATATTCTTAATCTAACCATCATTTAAATTTTTCCAACTCAATGGTCCAGAACCCTGAAATTTCTGTATGATCAAAAACTCCTATCCCTCATTCCTTCTTTATGCATCAGCCCTCCTAAATGTGTTCTTCATGCTTACAATACCCTTTCTGTCCTTGCGCCTCTCCTTGTTCTCCCAGTCTGTTATCCCTACTCTGACCCACCTTCTTTCCAAGCTTGACTCTCTAGTTAATCAGTTCAACAATACCTTTTCAGCTGACTTTGAATCACTTGTTTCCTTGACCTACTGTCAATCAAAGCCCAAACTGGGTTACTCTACTATCTTTCTTCTCCATTCCTACTCACACACTACTAAATGGTTCTAGAGAAAGGACTATAAATTTATATGATCTAATCTCAACTAGTACCTTTTTTGCAGTAATACAATAATTTTGATTTTTTTTCCTGATTGATACTGTATCACACTCTTTATAGAAACTATTACAAGCCCTTTTGTTTCTCCTAAATCACCTACTCCCTGCTCCTTAAATGTTTCTTATGTTATTGAGAAAATAATTGCTATCCATTATGAACTTTCTTTTCTCTTCCAGTCTATCCCAGTATACCCCACTCAAAACGCAGCTTCATTGCTCTATTTTCTATCATATGAGACAAGAACAAGGAAGAGTTGACCTCCCAAATGCCCATATTCACACCTTCAGATGTGTGTTTGATAATATTAATCTTTTCTGTCTCATTTGAAAAATTGCTCCTTCAGTCATTCCCTTTCATTCATCTTTAATCTCTCTTTGTCCACTAGTTCCTTCCATATCAAGTAAAAACATGTCAGGGCTTCCCCCTACCAAAATGACAACAAAAAAACAAGCAAACAAAAAAACACCAGAAAACACCTTACACTTAACTGTCAGTCTTTCAAGCTTTCATGCTATATTTCTCCTCTTCTCCTCTCCTCCAAATTCCTGGAAAAGATTATCTGTAATTGTGATCAACATTTCCCTATTTATCATTAACTTTTCAGCTAGGTGGCACAGTGAATAGAGATCTGGGCCTGAAGTCTAGAAGACCTGAGTTCACATCTGGCCTCAGATATTTACTAGCTAATGTGAGTAGCTCGGTAAGTTACTTAATCTCTGTCTGCCTCAGCAGCATTTTTTTTAACTGTTAAATCTGGACAATAACAGCATCTACCTCCCAGAGTTATTGTAAGGATCAAATGAGAATATGTTTGTAAATTCCTTAGCATAGTGTCTAGAACATAGCAGGTACTCAGCAAATTCTTGTTTCCTGTCCAATCTCCCCAATCCTTTGCAGTCTGGCTTCTGGTTCCACTACTTGACTGAAACAGCCCTCTCTTACTAAATCCAATGGCCTTTTCTAGTCCTCAGTCTTCTTGATTTTCCATAACATTTGCTACAGTTGACTCCATCCTTCTCCTGTATGCACTCATCCCCAGATGTTCATAAAACTATTTCTTCTTTTTTCTTCTGCATACTTAACCACTCTTTCCCAGTTTTATCTATGTATGGGTGTACATCATGGTTCTGACCTTGACTTGCCACAGCCTTTCTCTTGGAGATATCATCAGCTCATTTAACCAAAATGGAGTAAATAGGTATGTAAATTGATTTAGTTTAATTATAGTTTAACATACTAGAATTCTGAAAAGAAAAATGGGTGAGAAGAGGGAAGTTTTAACCCTAGACAAAGCTTAAGTAATTATATGATTCCAAATAGACATTATACACACAAGATTACAGAATGCCAGACTTAGAAAAGACCTTAGAGAAAACCTAGATGAACCATTTCATTTAATATATGTAGAGGCAGACTTTCAAAAAACTTTTTACCAAGCCTCCACATTTAAGACTATATTATCAACAGTAACAACACTGCATTATTTTGAAATTAGTGGAAATTTTCCTCTCCTTCCCCCACCCCCATGTATGCAGAACTGATTTGAAGCTAAAGAGGGAAAATGATGAAATATTGAGATAGCTGGGAAACTATGTGGTACTCTAGATTAAGGCTGATGAAACTTGGGGCCTTTTCCTGGTTCTGCCATTCAGCGTATGCCCCTGGGCAATTTATTTCACTTATCTAGGCTTCCATTTCCTCAGCTACAAAATGATTTCATTGTACCCTTAAGTTCTTTTCCAGTTTTAACCTTTTACAATTCTCAAAATGCACTTCATTCTATGTAGAATTTTGAACTAACATCTGAGGCTTTGAATGGGATGGCAAAGGAAGCTCAGCAAGAGAAATTGAATGACACTGATAATGAAAATTCTGTAGTCTTGAATCCTGTTAATAGAAAACAAAACAAAGCACATTTTCTTTCTGAGTAATGATGACCATTAATCATGGTCTGTTCATGGAGGACTAAGTTTAATGGGAAACTATGCCTTATTTTGTTTTTCCCATTGTTTACATCTGTGGCCCAACTCTTGGTTTGTGTGATTTCCTTGTGGGAAAGAATTCTTACTGATGATATTAAGTGGAGCTATATTACAACGTCGAAGGGAAAAGATGACTAATATTCAATGCTGTCATCACTGCTTTAGGCATCATTATGTAAATTACAAAGAATGAGGAAGTTATTTTTCTCCCTTTTTTAATTTAGAGTGGTGAATCAACACCCCTTTGTATAACTAGAAGACTTCTCAGAAGTATCACTATTTGGTTTTCATGAAAAACAATCAATGTAGGATCATCAATGCTTGGAAAATAAAAAGTAATTATGATGGCTAACTTTTCCAGCATCATTTCAAAGAAGGAATATATTAGACTATGAATTCCATGAGAAGAGAGACTGGTCTTTTTGCCTTTCTTTGTATCCCCAGAGCTTGACACAATAGCTGGCACATAGTAGGTTCTTAATAAGTTATTTTTGAGTGACACTCTTTTGAAAAATCTCTATGATACTCACATGCCAAAACAGTAAAAATACTAATGCTAGTCTCTAAAAAGATTCTACTTTCCCTGAATGGATAGTTTCAACTGGCATAGTCTGCCAGCTTAATTGAGTAACTCTAAAAATGCCAATGACGTCTGCATAGAACAGATTATTTGTGTTTATAGTTTTTTAGCCATTAAGAGTAATTATCTGAAGCAAAAAGAAAACACTTTTATTTTGAACATTCCAATTCAATTTAGCAGCTCAAAAGAATACTACATGCCAGCCACTGTGGTAGCAGCTCACTTGGTGGCTTATCCTATTTATATGCCAAGCACTTATATCTGAAAATAATGTCAAAGGTATTATGGGATGGGGAAAGGATATTGCTAAGTCTATAAACTCTTTCCTTACAGGAAGTGTGTGTGTGTGTGTGTGTGTGTGTGTGTGTGTGTGTGTGTGTGTTCGTCCTTTGTTTCCGAAGAAGACCATGCCATCAGAGAAATAATGACATGACTTGCACTTGACTTTGCTTTGAGTGAGGGAGGGTTTTGCAGGTCACAAGCCTCACTTCTCCTCCAGAGCCATCTGAATGCAGTGATCAAATATTCATCAAGATGGCTGGAGATAACCCAGGATGAAGCAATTGGGGTTAAGTGACTTGCCCAAGGTCACAGAGCTAGTGAGTGTCAAGTGAAGGGGAGATTTGAACTCAGGTCCTCCTGACTCCTGCACTGGTGCTTAATCCACTGCACCACCTAGCTGCCCCTCATTTATAGTTAGTAAAAGACTGAAGAAAGGATTAAAAATTAACTGGAGACTAAATAACATAATCATAAAGAATTAGTCAAAGAACAAACCATAGAAACAATAGATAATTTCTTTGAAGATCATGATAATAATGAGACAACATAACAAAATCTGGGGGATACAACATAAGCAGACTCTTAAAGGAAAGTTTCATCTCTAAATACTCTAATCAATGAAAAAGAGAACAAACAAATCAGTGAACTGGGCAAGCAAAAAAAAATAGAAAATTAATAAATTATGAAACCTCTATTAAAGACTAAGATAAATTCTGAATATCAGAGAACAACAAAATTCAAAGCAAAAACAAAAAGCCCCAATGAATTAACAAAACTACAAGCTGACTTTAAACAATGCTGCATGTATCCTAGATTTTGAAGAGTTTGTAATAGAGCAGTGCTATAGCATGATTAATATGTTATGAGGATCATGGTTCATTTGGGTACGTTGGATTTAAATAGCACTCTATTCTCATTATTTCTTTAGTAAAATGCTTCAAAGTCTTATCCTTTCAAACTACAGTAATAATAATACCACCTACTATTCAAATAGCATTTTAAGGTTTACAAAGCACTTTACAAATATCATTTCATTTGATTTTCACAACAACCTTGTGAGGTTGATGTTATTATTCTCCTCATTTTACAGTTAAAGAAACTGAGGCAAACAGACTGAAGCGACTTTACAATTTCAATTTGTCCTGGAAACGATATTTTAGAATCTTCTTTCTAATTTCTATGTGCATTTTTAAAATAACTATTTTAAAACACCTTTTGAGTATAAAAAGCTGAATGATACAAACTGAGAGCAAACTGAAAAATCCAAATTAAATAATTTGTTTAAGCTCACTGGGTCTGTAAATCTTTCCTTCAGCTTTATTACAGACTATTTCCTCAGAATGCAGATCTGTTTTAATTCTCACAGATTTAGTCCTGACATTATTTAATGTGTCTTAAAGGCAAAGAAAAAAAAAAGATTTCCTCTCCCAAAAAATTATGTTTGTAAAAAGATTGCTTTTCTAAATAAGGAGACTAACAAATTAATATGTTAGCAATGAACATAAACTGGAATGACTTTTTCAGTCATTTCTATACATCACCCCAAAATTCAAAAACTAAGGATTTTCATACTGGGTTATTCCACCCCCTCACCCCTTCACCATCCCCACCCCACCCATTTGGGGATTAAAAAACCAAACCCCAGTGTTCATTTGTTTGACTACCTTTGCATTCCCTGAGTATGATCTGGCTTTATCAAGGGTCATTGCCTCTGTGGAAAACAAAAGCACACAGAAGCAAAAAAAAAAAAAAAATAGTGTGAGTGACTTTTTCCTAGGATTTTATTTCAGCCCAATTGTCTGCCACTTTAATTCAGCCTTTGCTCCCACTTCATAATATGCAAATGTTTCTCATCTGAGCCCCCACGGCCAATTCAGAGTTTGAACATAATCAGATAGAACAGTGTGCAATTTAAGGTCCTGACAACAAGTGCAGAAATGTTGTTTTATGCTTGAGGGAACTGTGCATAGACCATCTGCTGCCTTGGTGATTCCCATGATACCTGTCAGTGTGAGTAGGCATGAAAAGGCAGGAAAGGGAAAGGGATATTTTCTCAAGTCATGTAGTACAAGAACCTCTGAAACTTAAGTGTCCCTGTTGGACAGTATTTAGATTAATAATTAGACCCACCTAGGACATTGCAAGCCCACATACACAGGTCCCATGGGAGTATAACACAAAGAGTTTTTAGTATGATAATGCTATTATGTCTTATATACAGAGAATTTATATGATAATTGAGTGGAATAGCACTGCATTATGGGATGTAATAGGGGGAAATTGCAATAGAAAAGGCATATATATGATTTCCCGAAAAGGTTATATGGGAAAAATGGCAACGAAAATAATACTTTTAAAAAATCCAAATGCTATATAAATATAATTATCAATCTTACCTCCAGAGAAAAAAATAAATAAATGCATTTCTTTACTACAGGAGTGAGGAGCTACAGTTGCAGAATACCACTTACACTGTCAGATATGGTCACTTTGTGGGTTGTTTAAATTCTACTATTTTTCTTAGTTATAAGGAAAGGTTTAATGGAGAGGTAAGGGTTGGGCTATAGCCAGAAATGACTATGATATAAAAACAAATGCTACCAATAAATTTTTTTTAAAAAATATGTAGTATGATAGGCCACAAAATGAGCCCTCCCCAAAAAGTCCAAATAACTATTATTCTAGTTTGCAAAAATACAATATTTACTAAATGCTTTCAAAAGAAATTCAGCTTTGTAACATTATATTGGTGAAAATTATGGAAAGGAAAAAAGGAATAATTAGCATCGATATTACATAAAAGATACACAAAGACTTGAAATTTCTTCATAGATAATGAATCTATACTTTAACTATGCTTTCTGTAATAATCCTCTCATATTCCAGAGGATCTCATCAATGTAGTAGTATTACTTCAAACAGACCAAATAGCAACCCATTCATGCCTGCCCATCCTATATGACTCCTATGGACATCTTTCCTTAAGGTCACCAAAGGAGTCCACTTAATGTGATGGGACTCTGCTGCTTCTCTTGACATTGTAAGGATACCAATGGAACAAAAAGATTTATCAGTTTTCCCTAGATCTTGCTTCATGGTTTGTTTGTTTGTTTGTTTTATTTACCAACTGGCTGCCCTCCTATGGACCATCTAGCCCTGGGTACTTTCATCATCTCCCCAATCTACTCCCAGCCCCAGGTAAGCTTCCTTCTATGTGTTTTCTCCCTCCAATGCAATACAAGTTACTCAAGTGCTTATCCAAGTGACTATCTTTTGTCTTTTATTGTATTCTCAGCTCTCAGCTAAGTGCCTGGCATGTGGTAGCCTCTAGAAAAAATGTTTATTGATTGCCCTGCCCATTTGCTTCTTCAGTCATTGTAACAGTAAGCATCCCAACATAAACAGGGTGACCTGCTATCACAGGTTCTTAGATCTGCATTCATCAAAGGAAAGCAACTTTCAAGGGGCTAACAATCACTTTAATCAAGCACAAGTATCAAAGAAAATCAAAATCAAAATTCAACAGTCAGAGCTTCTAAAACTGTCTGACCATTGTACCATCTGTGCATACACAGTTACCAAAGACGGATGCATCAACTACTGGGTTTTAACCAGTGGGCTCCTTAAAGTGGCTTCTCAGAGTCTTCTCAGTCTCTCTACTGACTAGAAACACTTCTAGTTAGTAAACCCCAAAGTGAAACCTCACACTCAGAGTATTTATACACTTTTTAGAGCCAGAGGGCATAACCCTATGACCCAGTACTTCAAAAAAAAAAAAAAAAAAAGGTACTTGGGACCTTCCTACAAAACAACTCCCCTAATCAAGCTTCCCACCATGGGCAGGCCCTTCAATAAGTGGGAAAGATCCTCCTTAATCACATTATTCAATCAGAGGCACTTTTAGGAAAACAAAAACAGTAGAAGATCCTATTTTATTTGCCATTACAATCATATATTTTATGACATCATTAATAACATTAAGCCACTTCTTTAAAATATCTCCCGTTTTTGTAAGTTATTGCCACCTGTCTTCCCACACCTCTAACATACCTCTTAATTGCCTTTTCATTGAGCTCAGAATCAATTTATTTTTGTAGGTAGGCTCGGTTTCCAACAAGCTAATTTCAGTAAAAGGAATTCTTTTTTTAAAAAAATGCTATATCCCTTGCCAACACAAGACTGAAATAGTCAATATAAGAGGCTTTGGAAAGATGGGCACACTAATAGGTAGTTGGTGGATTTGTGAATTGGTCCAAACATTGTGGAAAATAATGTGAAATTATGTAAGAAAAGCCACTAATTAATCCCTTTGGCCTAGCAGCATACTACTGGACATAAGTCTCAAGTAAGTCAAAGACTCACACACACACATATACACACACACACACACACACGCACACATGCACACACACAAAACTACACACACATACACTAATGTTTCATATACATCAAAATATTTATAGCAGCACATTTTTTAGCATTAATAACTAAAAATATGAGTGCCCATAGATTAGAGAATGGCTGAATCATTGTATTATATATGTCTATTCCATATTTTTTCATGGTGAGAGGAATAAAAGTAATACATTCAAAGGAACATAACATAACTTTATGAACTGATGCTGTGTGAAGAAAGGAGAACCAGGAGAGCAATGAACACAGCTACAAAAAGGGAAAGAAAAACAGCAAAGGCAGATAAATTCATATTAAATAGAATGGTAAATTTTGTTTCCAAAAGAAAAATGATGAAACATGCCTCCTTTCTGTTAATGGCAATTCAAAGGATTACAGTCCATGTTTCTCCCCTTCTCAAAATCAAAACCCTACTCAACTTGCTTATCCCAGATAATTAGCCCCATATGTATCTCTTCCTTTGAGATGGTTAAACTCCTTTTTTGAAAGCTGTATACAATAGATGCCCCTTTTCCTTTCTTCTCCCTGTCTTCTAAATTCTTTGCTTTTTGGTTTCTGATCTAATCATTCAATTAAAAGAGCACTCTCCCAAGGTACCAATGATTTCTTAATTGCCAAATCTAATGGCTTTTTATTTAATCCTTATCCTTCTTGACCTCTTTGCAGCATTTGACATTACTGATCATGTTCTTCTTAATAAATTTTTCCTGGGTGGCAGACTAAAAAGACACACTTATGTAGGGTCTCCCCACACAGCCCACAAAATACCTGTAGAGAGAGACTCTCAACAAATTCTGGAGCAGCAGAAGTAGAGAACAACAGAGTAGAGGAGATATCAAGCCCATGGTGACCTGAAAGGCCCACAGAAACATCAGTTGGTCCAGACACAGAGTGGAGCCGGAAGCCCAGCCCAGCCTTGGCCACATGGCATGGTGCTGAGCAATGAGACTCTGGGAGGAGGATACCTCAGGGGCAGAATCTCCAGTCGCAGCAGCAGGGCCTCAGATCCCTTAATCTACAGGTGCCAAAGGTCAGTGAAGGGGTTTTGTCAGCTGGCCAGGAAGGGAGAAGGACCTTCCCATAGCTCCAGCAGCAGGCAGCAGCCACAGAGGGAGCACAGCAGCCCATAGGGACCACACATTGTTGGAGCGTAAAAACCCCTGAAGGCACTGAAGAGCTGAGTCTTACCTCAGCCCTGGGTAGAGGCCCTGGATGAGCCAGTCTTTGTTTCATGCAGAATGGTGGCCCTGCCCATCCAGCTTATCTGAAAATCAGCCCCCAGTGCTGACTTGGCAGAACTGGAGGCTAGGTGGCTGTGGAGAGGTAACTGCTAAGATTCTGGACATAAAAATCCCTTTCTGCATCCAGACCAGTACACGCTTGATTGTGCCACCTTGGAGGAACTGAGATCTCACAGATTCCCAGAGTATACCCTACTCTTGACAAAGGACCCAAAAGTCAAGTAACTGGTTGGGAAAATGCCCAAAAAAGGGGGAAAAAAATAAGACCATAGAAGGTTACTTTCTTGGTGAACAGAGATCTCCTCCCATCCTTTCAGATGTGGAAGAACAATGCTTAACATCAGAGAAAGACATAAACCTCAAGGCTTCTGTATCCCAAACATCCAAAATAAATATTCAATGGGCTCAGGCCATGGAAGAGCTCAAAAAGGATTTTGAAAATCAAGTTAGAGAGGTGGAGGAAAAACGGGGAAGAGAAATGAGAGAGATGCAAGAAAAGCATGAAAACCAGGTCAACACCTTGCTAAAGGAGACCCCCCCCCAAAAATGCTGAAGAAAAGAACACCTTGAAAAATAGACTAACTCAATTAGCAAAAAAGGTTCAAAAAGTCAATGAGGAGAAGAATGCTCTAAAAAGCAGAATTAGTCAAATGGAAAAGGAGGTCCAAAAGCTCACTGAAGAAAATAGTCCTTTACAAATTAGAATGGAACAGATGGAGGCTAATGACTTTATGAGAAACCAAGAAATCACAAAACAAAACCAAAAGAATGAAAAAATGGAGGATAATGTGAAATATCTCATTGGAAAAACAGCTAACCTAGAAAATAAGTCCAGGAGAGAAAATTTAAAAATTATGGGACTACCTCAAAGCCATGATCAAAAAAAGAGCCTAGACATCATCTTTCATGAAATTGTCAAGGAAAACTGCCCTGAGATTCTAGAACCAGAGGGCAAAATCAATATTGAAAGAATCCACCAATCACCACCTGAAAGAGATCCAAAAAGAGAAACTCCTAGGAACATTGTGGCCAAATTCCAGAGTTCCCTGGTCAAGGAGAAAATATTGTAAGCAGCTAGAAAGAAACAATTCAAATACTGTGGAAATACAATCAGGATAACAGAAGATCCAGCAGCTTCTACATTAAGGGATCGAAGGGCGTGGAATATGATATTCCAGAAGTCAAAGGAACTAGGACTAAAGCCAAGAATCACCTACCCAGCAAAACTGAGCATAATACTTCAGGGGAAAAAATGGTCTTTCAATGAAATAGAGGACTTTCAAGCATTCTTGATGAAAAGATCAGAGCTGAAAAGAAAATTTGACTTTCAAACACAAGAATCAAGAGAAGCATGAAAAGCTAAACAGCAAAGAGAAATCATAAGGGATTTACTAAAGTTGAACTGTTTACATTTGTACATGGAAAGACAATATTTGTAACTCTTAAAACTTTTCAGTATTTGGGTAGTTGGTGGGATTACACACACACACACACACACACACACACATAGAGACAGACAGCACAGAGTGAATAGAATAGGATGAGATCATATCTAAAAAAAGTGAAATTAAGTGGTGAGAGAGAAATATATTGGGAGGAGAAAGGGAGAAATGGAATGGGGCAAATTATCTCTCATAAAAGAGGCAAGTAAAAGACTTTTCAGTGGAGGGAAAAAGAGGGGAGGTGAGAGAAAAACATGAAGCTTATTCTCATCACATTAGACTAAAGGAAGGAATAAAATGCACACTCATTTTGGTATGAAAACCTATCTTAATACAGGAAAGTGGGGGAGAAGGGGATAAGCAGGGTGGGGGGGATGATAGAAGGGAGGGCAGTGGGAGGAGGGAGCAATTTGAAGTCAACACTCTTGGGGAGGGACAGGATCAAAAGAGAGAATAGAAGCAATGGGGGAAAGGATAGGATGGAGGGAAATCTAGTTATTCTTACACAACACAACAATTATGGAAGTCATTTGCAAAACTACACAGATATGGCCTATATTGATTTGCTTGCCTTCCCAAAGGGAATGGGTGGGGAGGGAGGGATGAAGAGAAGTTGGAACTCAAACTTTTAGAAACAACTGTCCAGTATTGTTCTTGCTACTAGGAAATAAGAAATACAGGTAATGGGATATAGAAAGTTATCTGGCCCTACAGGACCAAAGAGAAGATGGGGACAAGGGAAGGGAGGGATGTTAGAAGAGAGGGCAGATTGGTGATGGGGGCAATTAGAATGCTTGGCATTTTGGAGTAGGGGGAGGGGAGAAATGGGGAGAAATTGTGGAACCCAATATTTTGTGAAAATGAATGTAAAAAGCTAAATAAATAAATAAATAAAATTTTAAAAAATAATAATAAAAAAAATTTTTTCCCTCCAGGTTGGTGCGACACTTCTCTCTCTCCGGGTTTTCTTACACATTCAGTTTCTTTGCCAGATCTTCACTAAAGCCATGCCAGCTAATAATCACTGGGGGCTCCCTAAGGTTCTTTCCTAGAACCCCTTCTCCTTCCACTGCATTATGCTTTGCTTCAATTATCATCCCTTTTTAAATGATTCTCAGATCTTTTTGTTCAGTCCTAAGTTCTCTCCTGACCTCCAGTTTCCAACTGTCTATTGGAAAGCTCAAGCTGGATAACCTGTAAACATTTTAAACTCATGATGAAAATAAAACTAATCCCCCCAAAAAAAATATCCCCCTCCTCCCAACTTCCCCATTACAGTGAAGGGTACTACCAGTCACCCAGGCTTTCAATTTAAGTATCATTCTAGAATCCTCACTCTCTCTCACAACCCATTTGCAAATGTGTTTCCAAGTCCTTCAGTTTCTTCTTTGGTAATATCTCTCACATATGCCCCCTTTACTCCTATAATACTGTCAACACACCCAGCACAGGTGCTCATAAACTTACGATTGGACTATTTAAATAGTCTACTCATTGTTTCCTTGCTTCAAGTCTCACCCCATTCCATTCTCCACTTTGCTGTTAAATCAGTCTTTTTAAAGTGCATGTTTGACTATGTCAAACCCACATCCCATGCCCATTCCCTGTTAATCACAGTATCAAATACAATTTCTCTGTTTGGATTTTAAAGCCCTTCATAATTTGACCCTTTACCACTTTTCTCGTCTCCTCACCTCTCAATACTTAGTAATATTTACCTCCTTGCTTTGCCTCATACAAGATACTCTCTGGACAATTTAGCATTTTCACAGGCTTTCCCTCATGCCTAGGATTCTCTTCCTCCTCACCTCTGATTCTTTGATTCCCTTGTTTCCTTCTTGTCTCAGCTAACACCAATCTGTTGCAAGAAACCTTTCCCACTCTTTGTTAATTTTAGTGCCTTTCCACTGAGACTCTTCCAGGTTTATCCTCTATGTCAGTGCTTCTTAAACTTTTTCCATTCTCGACTCCTTTTCACTTAAGAAATTTTTACATGATCCCAGGTATGTAGATTTATAAAACAGATACAAAAATCAAGCAATTGCCAATAATAAATCATGAAGAAATTTATCTTAAAATGATCCTTTGATTTACGTATAATTTTACCATTTATTAAAAATGAAAACAGACTTGCATACTACTGAGATGGATGTGCTTCTTTATTTTTGCATAAAGAATTAAATATTGGTGGAATATTTGATACTGCAGAATGTAGAGCATCTTCACTGCTTTTCAGAGTTGATCGATATTTGATTTTATAATTGTCAATGCTGAGAATGCTAATTCACCTAAATATGTAGTACAAAATGGCAGAAGTATGTTTAGGGCTATTTCAGAAATTATTGGAAATTCTGTCCTAATCTTAGGCCAAAATTCACTTAATGATTTTTTTTAAAGAAATTTTTAAGAAAGAAGGGGAAGGGAGAGAAAAGTAGGGAAGGGAGAGAAGGGAAGGGAAGAAGGAAGGAAGAGAGAAAGAAAGAATAAAGAAGGAAAGAAAGAGAAATTAGGAAAGAAAGAGAAAAAAAGAAGTAATTCTCTCATATCAATCAATGGGGATAATTATTTTAAAAGTATAATTATCATCATAAAAATTAGGCAGACAAGTCTGAATACATAAAATTCAAACGCTTTGCAAAAATAAAATTAATGCAGTGAGAATAAGAGAAATTGTAATTGTAAAAAATTTACATCAGATAAAGCTCTGATAAAATTATATCTGAAATTTATATAAATGGTCAAAGGATATGAACAAAGTTTTCAAAATAATAAAAAATTTTCAAAAAAAACTATCAGTTACCTTAAGAAAAAATATTTTGAATCACTAATAATAAGAAAAATGCACATTCAAACAACTCAGAAGTTTTTTCCTATACTTTTCAGGTTCACAATGACAAATGGCATAAATTATAAATGTTCATAGGATCATGTATTTAGAGCTAAAAAGGAATTTAAAAACCATATTGTCCATCTTGGTTTTACATATGAGGAAACTGAGGATCACAGAGGTTGAATGACTTCCCAGGATGACACAGTATGAGAGTCAGGGTATGTCTTCCTGACTTCAAGCATAGCTCTCTCCATTTTTCATCAGCAGCTCTCTTTGGTTTTCACTCCATGGAAACATCCTGCTTCTTCCAGGTTAAGTGGATCACCTGAAACCTCATCCCCACATAGATTTACTCAGCTTTTAAAGAGTTAGCACCTTATCTCCCTCAATTGCCTCTTCCCTCTGAAAGGCTACAGGTGGAGCAAAAACCCACCCAACCCCACCCACTCAAAGTTTTCTTTATAAAAAGCTTAGAACTTTGCCAGAAACTCTCCATTTTCTGTTAAGGAGTCTCCTTTGTTTGCCAGGCTGGAAACATTATGCCCTTGCACCAGGTATCCTTGGTAGTTTCATGCCCTGCTCCCCTTCAGTTTCTTTTGTATGTGTTTCCCTCCACACCCCATTATGTGGTAAGCTCATTGAGAGTAAAAAATATCTTTCTTTTTTTCTTGTTTTAATCCTCAGTGCTTAGCACAGTGCCTGGAACAATTGTTGAAGTCTAGGGGAGCTGGGGACCCCAAAATACCAACAGTCCAGGTCCTGCTTGAATAAATTCAACACAAGGCTTCTTAAAGCCAAAGGAAAACAAAGTTTATTAAAGATTCACCACCTTGGGTTGACTCTTAAGGAGCCTAAGCATTTGTAATGCTTGTATTCACAAGTGGACCAGATAGAATCTCAGTTAGACAGAGTCTGAGCTGAATTGAACTGAGTGCCTTGATGGAGAAAAGATGGAACTTAAATACAGAAATGACTGTAGGAGGGATCTGGGGGCGGTCTGTTAGTCTATGGTGATGGGAGGAGGGGTTTAGGGAGGGTCTTGAGGAGAAGTCCAAGGAGGGAGTGACTGGTCAAATGTTGGAAACAACTGGAGAAAATCAGGAGCTATCAGACAATAGAGGGCCTGGGCCATAAGCAGGTATCACCAGGTAGTCTGGGGTCCCAGGGATGGTCTCCATAGATCAAACCCAGGCAGGATCCTGATGGGAGTGGCTGGTAATGGGATCAAAAGGAGGAATATCAAAAGAATGCTAATAGAAGATAAGGAGTATCTGGTCTGAGAGAAATGGAAGGGGAATCCAAGGATCTCCACCCTCTCTCCACCTCCCCCACCCCACCCCCACCCCACCAAGGCCAGACTTTCCGTGGAGGCCCTTCAGACTGATGGGACTAAAGCCCTCCTGATACAAGGGGAAAAGGTCTTGGCTTAGGCTTGTACCTCATCACAATATTTTGTTCTACCTACTGGTACCCAATAAACGTTTATCGAATTGAATTCAAGTTTTGCACTATTAATAGAGCTGGAAATAAATACAACCACTTTGGAAAATAATTTGGGGTTAATTGAGCAAAGTCACTGAACAATTCATATCCCTGATCTATTAATATCATTGGCCATATAACCCAATGAGAGAAATAATTGTTTCTTTCTTGAATTCAATAACTAATTATTATATTGAGACCAAGGTTTTACCCCTTTTCTATTTCCCCATCCAGAAATCAACCAGTGTGGGAAATCTTTCTCAGATTTACTCAGGTCAAGATCTAATCAGACAGTAAAAGAAATGCAAAGTTTGGGCTAATAGGAGGATCCCTTCCCATTGTGTTTACTCTGACAAGTCTGGGGAAATGTTAATTCTCCCTTTTGTCAGATAGATGATATGGAAATTGATAAGTCTCTTTGACGAAGATTTGGGTGATCCAAGATATATACCCCAAGACCCTCATTGTAATATAACCCATCCCCTAGTCTCTCCTTGTAATATTCATTCTTTTATTAATTGTTAACCAGAGTTGATTGATTGCCTCCCTAAGAACACCTACTCTTCAAGGGTATATAAACTGTGAGCCCACCACCATGAAGAGTCTTCGGTCTAAGAGTGACAGCCAAATGACCATTCTTTTATTAATAAACATGCTAGCCTTATTAATAAAATGATTTAATTACCCAGAAACTATGTCCCTCAATTTTTTTAAATGCCACACCAAAGAGGTCATGGATGGAAAATAAGGTTTCTATAGATACAAAAATATTTCTGTAGAGCTTTTTATGGTAACAAATCTGGAAACAAAATGGGTGCCCATTAATTGGGAAATGACTAAACAAATGATAGTGCATGAATGTAAGCGTATAATATGCCTTAAGAAACAATGATTGTAAGGGTTTGAGAAATGTAGAAAGACCTTATAAACTAATGCAAAGCAAATTAGTAGACAGAATTAGCACAATTTACATAATAAGAATAATGTAAATGAAAACCATACTAAAAAAATCAGTATTCTGGTCAATTGGTAACCATTCTTCAATTCAAAATTCAGAAGACTGTGAACATCTCTTTGTTCTCAGCCCAGAGGAGGTATTATAATGAGGCATATATTAACCATAATGATCAACGTGTTGGTTTGTTTCCTTAAATACTTTTATTTCTTTTATGAAGAAGGTTCTATAGAAGATGTGGAAGCATTGGGGAAAAAATATCAACACAACATTTTTCCCCTAAAATAAAGAGCCTTTAGAAAGAATATGTTAGTTACAAAGAAGAGTTTCTTGACTATCAGATTTTTTAACATTGAAATAAAGTGTCAGGGCAGGGTATGGAATATCCTTTCCTGGACAATTTTAAACTTAGGATGGACATTTATTTCTCTGGAATGTTTTGGAAGTGATACAAATGTAGATGATCCCTCAGAATATGTTTTCTCAAGCTCCCTTCTAATTCACTCAATTCAGCTCAATTCAACCATTGTCTCCTGTGCACCAGGCACTATGTTAGATGCTGGAGCTAAATGGCCAAAAGAAAAATAGTCTCTTCCCCCAACACCACCCCTCTCCACCCCACCAAGGAACTTCCTATTGATGAGATGCTCCATATATAAAGATGACTAAATACGAGATAACGAAGTAGAGAAGACTAACAATCAAAGGCATCAGGAAAGACATTCCATAGGAGGAGGAACCTTAGCTAAACCTTGAAGGAAGCAAAGGATTCTATTAGACAGAAGTTAGAAGGAAGTTTATGCTGATCATTTGGAATGGCTTATACAAAGGCATAAAGAAGGCAGAGAAAATGTTGATTCAAGGAGCTTTATAAATCAATCTGCTTTATATATGATATATGGGAAAGAATTAATATGAAATAAACCTGAAAATACTGGAAGAAGGCAATTCATAAAGGGATTTAAATATTAACTGAAAAGTTTATAACTTACCAAAGAGCTTATACAGAGGCATTCAAAATTCTTAAGCAAAAAAGTGAGATAGTCAAACTAGAAAGATAATAGCTTTGATTCTACTGAGTACTTCGATCATTTCCCCTTTGGTAAAGGAACAGCTAGGTAGTGCACTGGAGAGAGCCCTGGGTTTAGAGTGAAAAAGACCTGCGTTCAAATACAGCCTCAGAAATTACCTACCTGTGTGACCTTCGGCAAATCATTTAACCTCTGTTCACCACTAGAGAGGGAAATGACAAATAACTTCAATATCTTTGCCAAGAAAACCCCATGGACAGACATGTTAGTGGAGTCACAGCAATTCTGAAATGAATGAATGATAACAAACGGTGGTAAAAATAGAAAATGGACTGCATTTACAATTTCACCAGAGTGGGAGAACTACCAAGTGAAGAAACTCCACTTACAAGTCAGAGCCTTCTCTGCAATTCAGTCATAAAGAGTGGCCTAGAAAAAGTCAAATAGTCAGGTAAATTATTCAGTGTCACAAAGTCAATATGTGAGAGACAGGACTTGAACCCAAGTCATCTTGGCTTCAAAGACAAGCATTCTATCATGCTACCTCTTACTGAAAGAACCTTGCTAAGGCTCTCATCAGATCAAAACTCAAAACAAAGACATTCCCTTGCCCTGAAAGAGATTATTTAATTAAATTCAATAAACATTTTTTAAGTGCTACTATGTATTAGGCACTGTGCTAAGTGCTGGAGATACAAAAATAGGCAAAAAACAGTCCCTGCCCTCAAGGAGCTTATAATCTAATGTGGGAGACAACATGCAAACACATATATAGAAAGCCAATTATATACAGAATAAATAGGAAGTAAGAGGGATAAAGAACAGGAATTAAGAGGTATCAGGGAAGCTTCCTTAATAGAAGAAGGGAAACAATACAAGTGTGGAGGGCTGGCCAGGATGGAATATTCTGTTTTAGTAAGTTACAAGAATAAATAGAACCACAGAATGAGGAATCTTTTCAATCATCAGTGGTGGTACTGCTTTAATTTTCATTTCAGAACTGGAAGAGAGGAAGGTAGGAGGATACCTTTACAATGGCAAGGTGGTAAAGGAGAAGATGGTAGGAGAATGAATTTAAAAATGGTCCAAGTTGACCTTTGTTTGATATCCATGTGAATCCCTCAATAATTGGGACAGCAAAGCTTGAAGGCAGAAGTTTCAGATATGAAAGTGATAAGTCCTCCAGGGTATTGGTGTCTGGTCTGAGCAGCAAGGTGGTGGGAAAGCAGATGGTAGAATATAAGTGAAGAATATCTGGAAACAGCTTACATATATATTTGGCCACTGAGGCCCTCAATAATCAGTGCAGTGGCACTTAAGGACATAAGGCACAAACATAAGTCACAATCTTGGAGAATTGCTTAACAGCACTAGGAGATCAAAGGGCTTGCTAATAGTTACATAGCTACTATGTACAGGTATTCCTGACTCCCAGACCAGATCTCTAGCCACTATATCAGGCTTCCTTCTTCAAATCATT